>NW_012267264.1:2976031-3053339 GCF_000151885.1 Dipodomys ordii
ATTTTGCCAGCACCATTTACTGAAGAGGCTGTCTTTCTTCTATTCTATTTTTTTAGCTCCCTTATCGAAGATTAGATGGCTATAGGTCTGTAGGTTCATGTCTGGGTTTTCAATTCTATTCCATTGGTCCTGAGGTCTGTTCTTATGCCAGTACCAAGCTATTTTGATTACTATGGCTTTACAGTAGCATAACTCCTTTTTTATAAGCAAGTGTTTGCATATGTGTGTGTGCTGAGGAATTGCTTAATTTGTCACAGCAGAAGATTCTGTGAGTTCATGTTGTTTATTTTTCTCCTCTATTCTCCAAGGATCCATATCTCCTAGGAATCCTGGTTCTTGTTAGTGGATAATGGAATTAAGAATTCAATGTCTGTATCTAAGGTATCTTTCCTTTTGCTCTATTTTTGCTACATCTACGCCTTCTCAGTAGAAAGAGGAAGAAAGTGTATGTGTACATACAGTATATGTACAAACATTTATTTGTGTATATCACCATAGATAGCTACTTATATTCTTATTAAGCACAACTTTAGATTGATACTTCTGTCTTTAATCTATCACCATATAAGGGAATTCTAGGCTGTTCTTTTGCCTAACTATAATCTGGTTCCCACTTCTTGTCACATCTATACTTACCTGTTCACTTCCTGTAGGCACATATACTGCTATCTGAATGATGAACCATTACCACTATGGGGAACAACTTTGACAAATGGCTTATATTGTTTATCTTTTTCTCTTTCCTTTCTTTTTTTGTCTTTCATTTTAGTTGAATCTCACTTTTCTAGAATTATTGGGGTTACTAGCCCTTTGTTCCATAGATGTTTTATGCATATTTAACACATTATTTCATTATGATCTATAATCTAATCTGTGATCTCCTACACTTCTGAATGGATCTATAAGTCAATACTTATAATAATATCTGTGTATTTTATAACATATCTTTTATACTTCCTTTGTAATACATATAGCATTTTTTTTAGATTTGATTCCTTTAGACTGGGCAACTCTTTTTTTTTTTTTGGCAACTCTTGAAATACAATAATCTACCTACACCCAAAATTAGTTGGGTAGCAGAAACAGCATGACCACACATAACAAGAGTGTGTGGAAAGACAAAAGTCCAATATCAAAGTGTTTGGGTAGTGAAGCTCTATAGGTTGTGATCATTGTAGAGAGTCATATGATCCTTGCTGTAGTACAATAAAAACTGGTTTCACAGCCCCCCAATTTCCCTCCCATATACATCTCCCTGCCATTACTTCCACAATTGGTTTGATTTCATTTCTTCTATATATGCCTTTTGCAAATATTATGTAAATGGAACAACATAGTAAATGGTGTTATTGGTATAGGTTTACTGGGTAAAATATACTTTTCACCTTCTATATTTTCACTTGTATTAATACTTTTTAAATTAGTAGCATTTCATTGAATGGATGTACTGTTGTTCATTGCATATTCACCTATTGAAGACATCTCAGCTATTTCCAGTTTTTATGATTATGAATAAAACTGCTAGAAGCATTCTCAGCAGGTTTTCAAATAAGGTTGGTAAATACCTACGAACACAATTGCTGGATTGTAAGGTAAGTCTATGTTTAACTTTATAAGAAATTGCAAAACAATCTTCCAAAGTAGCTATATTAGTTTGCGTTTCTGTCAACCAGCAATGAATGATAGCTTTTTATAACAGGTGCAGTCACACTTCACTTAACATTGGGGACACATTCTGGGAAATGCATTCCTGGATGATTTCACAGTTGTGCAAACATCACAAAGTACTCATACAAACAGAAAATATATGTGGTGGCTGCTGGCATACAGGACATAAGGTTTTCCAGTAAGCATTCTAAATAAGAAATACCAAACTCTAATATAGTGACTAAAGGTAGGGTAAATACATAGCCAGCAAGTATAATTTATTATCATTACCAAATATTATGTGCTGTACAAAATTGTATTATACTTCCTTATGACTGTCAATGCAGTGTGCTCACATCAGCATCACCACATACAAATAATGGATTGTACAGCTTGGATGGATTTATTTGAAGTGATGGAAAATTTCAGCTCCTATATAATCTTATGGAAACACGCCATTTATGCGACTTGTCATTTATTCACATTATTTACATAGCATATGACTCCAGTAATTCATGCATTAAGAATTATTTTATTAATAGGAGAGCAAGACTAATAACATGTGATGACAAGAAAACCAGACTAAATTCTCAGGAAAAGAAAAGGAGCTGAGTATATAGCTAAATCTATTAAACATGAGTTTTGACACTTTTTTGAAACTTTCATAGTCACGTTATTATCTATAAATGTTATGTGTTGAGTCAAATTTAGAAGGATTTGTCAATTTTGCCAGCTTTTTTTGCTTTCTATAGATTTTCACTGTGGACATAGTATTTTAAAAATTAGGTTTCAAATATAAATATTTTAGCAATGTATTAGACAATATATTACTGTAAGTTAAGTGTATAGCCATGCATTGCTTCTAAAATATTTCTTCAGATCATATAATTTGCTCACTTTCACTTTCACAAAAGAACAAAAAATGTATAACAAATTTCTGTAATTTTTTAAAAAATTCTTTTCTCAAATTTGGTCAACATCTTTTCAGTAATGACTGGATGAAAAATCATTTTCCATTAAGGAAGAAAAGCCTCAGAATATACTAATCATTATTCAGTACAATTGCTTAATAATAAGAATAATTGCATAATACAAGTTAAATTACTTGTTTAAATTGTAATTGCTTGTAATTACTTTCAACATGAAGTTATTTCCTTGTATAGACACACAATTTAAGTATTATTTTTTACAAGATGTTTTCGATTGGTTCAGTGTTTACATTCACAGTCTGGTTGCCTCTCCCTGCAGATGAAAATAATGGAAGAATCAGAGAATAAAGAAATTTGTTTTTGCAGTTACGCTTATATAAATATCAGTACTCTTTCCCAGTGTATCCTAAATATATAGAAACGAATTTTACACTTCACTTTAATAAATATTTAATAACTGAATGACTAAGAAAGCCATTCTAGAATTTCCTTGCTGATTACTAATAGTTGCTTCCCCCCCACTTTGCTCCAACTACAAGAAAAACTACTGAAACTGTGAGCTACAAGAAGGAATGTTTTTCATTATCCATGTCTTTACTTATTTAAATGCAATCCTGTGTGCATGCTTCATTACACTAGGAATAGGCTTACAGCAGCTCCATATCTTTCACAGTGAATATTTCCCAAGGATCCCAGGGGTTTTCTGAAAAAAAAAACAGGTATTTCCTGTGTTTTTATCTATGCATATTTACACAAATTTAGTTTGTAAATAAGAAAAAGTAAGAGACTATAATGATAGACTCTGATAAAAAATATTTGAATGGTTTCTTATGTTTCAGCTCGTGTACCTTCTGCAGAACACCATGGGGGCTTAACCAGGAGTTGGTAAAAACTGTAATGGAGAGGGCTTGCCCTTGAAGGTGAGCACAATAGCTATGTGAATCTGATTGTATAGACCAATATTTATTGAAATGAACTGCAGGAAATGGAAACAAGAGGTTTTTTTTCCTTGCTGTAAGTTTTCGTTTCTTTTTGTCTTGATTGTTCATTTGTCTGTCTTTGGGAGGGTCTGGGGACACTGAAATGGAGGGACAAAGGGTGAACAAATGCAGCAGTGGGACTCACTGGACACTATGTTGAAAATGAACTATACCACTTGTGAGCAGGGGTGGGAAGAAAAACAGAGAGGGCAAGGGAAGGGGTGAGACTGTCCAAAAGAAATGTACTCTCTACCTAACTTATGTAACTGTAACCCCTCTGCATGTCACCATGACAATAACAATAAATAAATTTAAAAATTGCTCACCACAAGTGCATGTTTATGACTATGGCAAGTGAAAGGTGAGCATACATTAGCTTTACATTTGCAATCACTCCACTAAAGCCATTAGTGGATGAAGATTTTCTGTAGACAAAAATCAGGCAGAAGAGACAACCCAGTCGATGTTAGTGAGCATGTTTTTGGCTTCTCTGAAATCAGAACATATTCCATGCAAAGAATAATGTCCAAAAATTTAGATCAGGCAAAGTTTCAAAGGCTCATTCCATTACTTAATGGTAATATGACTTCAAAACATGTGTCTTATCTCTCAGATCTCAGCATCTTTACCATAAAACAGATAATAATATATGTGCCATGAAATGTATATAAGCAATCTTTAGGTAATACATTTTTATGGTGTTGGAAAACATTTTGCTTCTTTCCTACCTGTAATCCTAGCCACTCGGGAGTTTGAAATCTGAAAGACAGTGGTTTGAGGCCAACAAGGGCAGAAAAATTTCCTATATTCTATATCCAAAATAGTAAACAAAAGAGTCAGTCTGTAAGCATGGCAGATTTTCATCATTGGATATTGCATTTCCTGAGCACAGCTTCATTCTTTTTAAAGAATATTATTTGCTGTCTTTGTGAAGCAAAACAAGCTAAATTTATATGCAAAATAAAGGCCTAGTCAGAGTTAAAAGTGAAGGAAGCTGAAAGCTATAGTCTAAAGGTATAGAGACGAAGGAATTTCTCTTGACAGTAAGAAAATAAATTAGGAGAAATAAAGGAGAAATATTTCTTTTTCTTCATTATTTAATACAATGCCTTCCCCTTCCTTTAAAGTACACACTTAATAAAGTATATTTTCTGGGATATATTTAATTTAAAGAAATGGAAATATCTGATGGCTTAGACTCAGGACCAATAATAAGAGTTGTTCTAGGAGAAGTTACAAAATCATTTTTATGATGATTATTTGATCCTGAAAAATGAAAGATACCAATAAAAGAGATGTGACAGCATGTCTGGAAATAAACCTGAATGTATGCAAGAAAATAGCATCTTTGAGTGAATGTACATCAAATAAGTGAAAGAAAGCTGGGGTGTTCAAAAATATCAGAATAAATAGTTTACTCTTTGAGGGAAAGGCAACATTAAATAATTTCTAAATGTATTTCAATTTTAAATATTTCTTATATTCCATTGATTATGCTACAATTTAAGAGCAACCAGAGCAAAAATAGTCTTTTGTCTATCACAGTTTCTGCTGTTCTTTCATTCATAAGAAACCCACCACGCACAAAACTTTTATTTTTAATGAACAATCACAATTATAAGTGTCTTAGAATATATAGAGATATTGCTTTGTTAGATTTATCATATTTTTAGTTTTCATACCCTGTATGCTGAGTAGATTAAATAAGACTGGCAAAAACATTATTTTAAAGGAGTTTTCTTCTAATGATGGCTGTGAAGAATTCTTTGACTAAAACCATTTCAAGGATTAGTCTTCCTGCAGCTTATCTGATTCAGACATAACATTTGTCTGATTCTGTATCACTATCTCTGAATAAACCTCACCTGGATTTCAAATTCCTCTCAAAGGCCCATGTTTGGAGGCTTTGTTGCTACTTTGGGGGGGGGGGCTCCTGACAGATGATGAGATCTTGAAGAGTTTTGAAAAATTCCCTGACAATTTTTGGAAATATAGATAAAATTTTGGTAGTCCATTGAGAACCTGGACAATTAATTAGTACCATATTCCAATTCTGGTGGGTTCAGTGTAAGTTAAAAATGACTGAAATAAAAGAAGTTGCAGTGGTTGGAATTTTCAAGGTTGTATAATTATGGAAGAGTGGTCTGGCACACACACACACACACACACACATACACACACACACACAAAGAACGAAAGACAGGCCTGAGCCCACAGAAACATAGGTCCCATGGTTTCCCTTATTTGCAATATCTAGTATATCTATGAGTCAAGCGGAAAAGGTCAGATAATGTGATGTCAGGAAATTGAACCCTTAGATATGTATCTTAATGTTTTTTTCTTTCATGCATGTGTTTCTAATGCACTTATAAGATTATCTCTTTGTTGCTTGGTATGTCCCTCCCCCACAGTATAACCCCTGCTTTCACTATATTTGATGTCAGTATAACTTGAGGAGGAGATGGGGAAAAACCAGTTGTTTAAAGATACAGGTGGACCTGTTGCAACAATGAGAAGTACAAGTTGTTATGTCCAAAACGAGCTTTACAATGTTGGTGGGGGGGGGGGGGAAGGAGAAAGATTGGGATTGGGGGGGGGGGGAGGCTGGGAAGGGATGTGAAGGGTAAACAAAAGGAGGAGGCTGCAATGCTTGGTAAGAAATGTACGCATTATCCTGCCCATGTAATTGTAACCCCTCTGTACAGTATCTTCACAAATAAAATAAAATTAAAAAAAAAAGAAAGACAGGCCTGATAGAGAAAAAATAATACAACTCTGCCAATATCTGAAATGAAGTGAGCAATATATAATCAATTATAGATACGTATAATTAAAATTTGATGTCTCTTTGCTTGTCTCAGTATACATCTATATATGTACTGACCTTTATTAAGTTTATGAAATATATATCATCAAGTGTATTAGCCTTATATCTTTCTAAATTATATTTTTAAATAAAATAATTTGCAAACATTGTTATAAGCTCATTTACAGGTAATTTTTGCACCTCTAGACTATTTTAAATATGCTGTTGATATAGCATAAGCTGAACAATTGCGGCTAAATGTACCCAGGTAAAACTCATGGCAATGTTGTTCACTGGTTTGCAGTTCCTGTTCACCAAATGAGAAAAAGAGATACTAGAACACTGAAACCTTGCAAAACTAAGACAAATACTATTGTCACATGATTTTATTTAAAAAAATTTTATTAACTTCTTAATGATACTATATGTTTGTATTGTAAATTGTATATTGTAAAATGTCATCAAAATGACATAAATTAAAATCATTCTTAATTTCAATTTACATTGAGAATGAACCAATATAAACATTATCTTTAGTTTTTTCTGTGTGTGTATTGTCTATGTGTGTGTCTCTGTATCTATGTGTATTTATGTGTGTGTAAAACAAACTTGTATACATATTCTTGGAACAAGACTTTTTGACTATTCCTTCAGAAAGAATATTATGTAATTTGTTTCCTCTTCCTTCAGAAAAGCATCTCCAATATGAATTTGCATCTTTCTCTCTTAATATTTACTGAGTTTCTTTTCTCTACATGAAATTGTATATTTCCACTCAGGCAGCGTATTTATTAAGGAGTTTATCTTTACTTTGTGTTATCATATTATTTCCACTATTTGAAAAGAACTAATTGAAGCAATTTCAAAATCAAATATATTTCCCTTTGTATCAAGAAAATAATCATGTTTTTTTTTCTCTTGTTAGTGCTAATGTTAACTGGTCAGAGGAGTTAGGTATTGAAATGTTATATTTCAGCTTCTTTCAGACAAAAAAAAAGAGACTCAATTTATTTTTGAACTTTCTTATTAGATTCACTGTCAGCTCTCACTTCTCTAAGATCTATGGCAGCCTTAATTGTGCAATGATAGAAAGGAAGAAAATCAAGTTTCAAGATTCTGAAGATTTCACAATATATTAAATATTGATAAAATGATCCATTCTAGGTGATAATTGAATGGTCTGATTACAATTATAGTAATCAGGCAAAGAAAGGTATTTATGTACCTAAAACTTGTCTTGATACTGCAAAGAGTTTCTTCAAAGTATTCTACACACATCAATTTTCCAGACACTCTTGAAAAAATAATGGTAAACTAGACAAGTACAATCATATGCTATTTTCTAAATGCTTTCACAAAGTGCCTACAGATTTGTATTTGAATAATAAAAGCAAAAGTGCATAGAAAAGATTTAACTCACTTTGCCATAATGGGTGGTTTCTGTCTAAAAGAAGGACTTGTGATTATACACATGAAAGGAAATATAATATAGAACTTAAAAAATACTATTATTAAATACTAAATACAAAAATATTGATTTACAACATAAATCTGTTTCTAAATGAATTCAACAAGATGGTCTGGAAATCAGGTTGTACTTGATAAAAATTATATACTCTATGAAAGATAACAAGTCAAGCACTGTAAAAATAAAACTACAAAACCAAGGTATTTTCCCCAACTAGTCTATAACTAGTCAGGGGTGATGTGAATGGATAAATAACACTTTGATCTTGAACTTATCTATTAGAAGTTATCTATTTCTACGTGTAGAAAAATCTGTCATTATTCAGGATTTTTCTCCATAAAGTTCATTAAAGTTGTAAGTATAATTGAATGTCTTTAGGATCAATATGTTTCATTATTTTATCTGCACTGAGTGAATGCTACTTAAAATGTATTGATTTAGAGAAACATAAATCTGATGCTTAAAATATGCTCACATGTCTAGTATTCAGAAACAAGAAATTGACTTAAAATATTTATTCTACACTATTAGTATATAAAATTTTGTGGAGGCTAAATATAGCATTTTGTGTCTGTAATCTGAGATATTCACCAGTTAGGAGGATTTGGGTCTAAGGACTGCCTAGACAGAAGTGTGAGACCCTAGCAGAAACTCAATCTAAAACTAAAGTAGTCAAAGTCTGATTTAAGTGGTAGAATGCTTCCCTTGTAGAAAGTTCTGAGTCTAATCATCAGTACCACATAAGTGTAAGAAAGGAAGATAAAGTTTGTTATGGAGATATGTCTGCTGTAACATTTTGGATTTGAAAGTTTGATGTGGAATCCTGCTGTGTCTTGCAGGTCATTGAAGAAATTGGGATAAGCAGCCCAGAGAGTGTTTGGAGCTAACTTGAGATTCCTTCTGGATAAACTGTGAAAACCCATGCAATTTGCTGACAATGGGGAAAAGGCAGAAGAAGCAAGAAGACCATTTAAGAAGTAATTCCAGTTATTGTGTTAAATGTATTTTAAAGGTAGAACTTAAATATCTTTTTAAAAATAAAACTACGGTTTTTAAGTAATTTACATTTTTGTCATTACTGGTTTGAATTCAGGGCTTTGCATTTGTCAGCTACTTTACTACTTGCAGCACTTTACCAGCTCTAAAAAAAGCTTAATATGGAGATTTAAAGGAAAAACATTTAAAAACATAAAACATAAAAAAGATTTAAAGGAAAAATAAGAATTCAAGACCTTCTTTTTGGACAATTGAAATGAGAGAGTTGCTTTCTGCTAAAGCATAGTTCTTGTCACTGTTGAAACATTGGATAGCATCTGTGCATGACAATACATTCCTGTTTTCCCTGTCTCTAATATTTTCTCTTGCTTTAGTTGATGAAGGCTTGTGAAGGTACAATAGACAAAACATTTATTTTCATTTTTGCCATCTTGAACTGGAAGACCAATTACTGTAATTTAAAATGTGATTGATTTTGTTGGTAGAAGACAATCTTAGTAGGATGATTATTATTTGGTCCTTTTTATTATCAGTTATACAAGAGTAATAATTGGAGTTAAACATAATAGTGAAAATGAAAATTGCTATAAAAATTATTTGATAACAGTTATATGGAAGAACAGATTATATTTTCTAGCTTCTCAAAAAGACCAGAGTGATGGAACATGTGAAGTTCTGTTTTTCTCTCAGAATTAATAAAGAGCCTTTTCTTTGAGTTCTGCTTGAGATTGGTACTGAAAACAGAGATGATGCATGAACACTCATCCATCAACCCCCTCAGCTCCCAAGGCTGTGAAAGCATAACTCACCATGGAAAATGTCAAAGATGTGGACGAGTTTGCTTGTTTATTTTCAATTTTTTAAAGAAATACAAATCTAACTTCAAATGGGCACATTGAGTTGTTACAAAGTTGTATACTTTATTAGATTTAATTATGTTCAATGTCATATCAATAGGGGGAAGAAAAGTTCAGTCTTCAAAATTTGTTCTGTCTCACAAAATTGTCTTCTTGGACTTCCTTGTATGACACGTAGCTTTCTCATTTCATTTTATAACTCAATGCTTTTTTATACATTCCGTGTGCTCTGAATGGAGATTGTTCTCACTCAAAAATAGCCAAGTGTGATGCAACTTCATTTCCCCCCTTCCCCTTTTAGTTATCTTCAGTGCATTCCACAAGTACAATGAATTCCGATCACAGCCATCCCTTCGAACATCCTCCCTACTCACTCCCAGCCAGCCCATCCACATTCATTTCCTCAAAGATCCATTGACATTGAGTATTATAACTTTATTCACAACATCCTCCTCTCACTCATCAGATACATATTTCATATGGATTTCCTTACTGACTGTACTAATTTACATTCCTGCCAAAAGTGAATAAGATCTTCTCCCCCCACCATTCTTTTTTTCTTTTAAAATTTATTTTTTTAACATTGTATCTTCATGCCTTAGATGTGTCATAATAATGATGCCATATACACATATACTGTATCCTGATCAAATTTACCCTCTATTACATTCCTTATCCTACCTCCACCTCATTTTTTAAAACATTTTGACAGGCTTCACTGTTCTATTTTTATATATGTACATAAAGTACTTTGATCTTCTCTTCTTTCCTTCCTTTCCTTCTTCCTTCTTTCCTTCCTTCCTTTCTTCCTTCATTCCCCCCCCCCTACTTGCTATGTAATACAACTTAGACTGAAATGCTCAATCTCCTGTGCCAATCTCCTGTGCCAATCTCCTGAGTGCTGAGATTACAGGCATGAACCATCACCATGCCTGGGTATATCTGGGCAGTTCTAAACAAAGAGGCTATTATGGCTAGAACTTTGGGAACTTTAGTACTGTAGCCAGGTAACAGATATGCATTTATTTTGGGGTGCCCTAAAGAAGGTTCATGCTCCTTGATGAGCATGATGGGAAGGTGGGGGTCTTATCAATACCTTGACATCCAAGATGATCAGAATATATTGAGTCTAGCTTTCAAGAAGACTGAGTGAAGGAATTGTATTTTTCTTTTTCTTTTTTTGGTGTCAGTACTGGGGCTGGAACTCAATGCCTGGGTGCTGTCTCTTAACTGAGGGCTGGCATTCTACAACTTGATCCACAGGTCCACTTCCAGCTTGTTAGTGGTTAATTATAGATATGGATCTCTTGGACTTTCCTGCTGAGGCTGCCTTTGAATTGTATTCCACACATCTCGACTTCCTAGCGAGGCTCACTGGTGTGAGCTACCAGTGCTCTGCTACTTGTAGGTTTTTAAACATACTTCATTTTGTTTCTCCATTTCAGGAGATACTATTGAGGTTTACTTCAATAAAAATTAATGGAAAAAATTAAGGCTATAAAGGAAAATATATGAGCCTAGCATGTTGGTGCATTTCTATAAATATAGCACTAGGGAGGATAAGGTGGGAGGATTATAGTTCAAGGCCAGACTGGGTGACATAGTGAGACACTGTCTTGAAAGCAAAATCAAGACCAAATAACCAACAAGTAGCCAATCAAAATTCCAAGCAACAATAAACCAAGTATTGGTGTTCTTGTGTTTTTTTCAATATGGTATGGCTGATTTCAGATTTCTGATCCTTTTGCCTTAACCGCCTTCGTTCTGGGATTATAGGTGTATACTAGCATGCCCAGTTTCTTGTGTCTTTCATGTCACTGAATCTGAGGGACACCAGTATATACCACCCAAAAGCATGCCTATGCTTCTATTCCAGTTCTCACCCTCTGCCACTTCTTACAAAAGAAATCTGGAGGTCTTCAGCCATGTTGGACTCTGTCTCAGAGGCTGTGTGTTGGTACATAAAGGGCAAACTCCTTCCTGTGATAGCAAATTGTTGTTGGGCAAGAAAACATGGAAGCCACAATATGGTACATCCAATCAGGATGTATGGTGGACTTTTGTCTCAAAGATCAACAGCTAGCAAATATACTTGTTAGGAAACTGAGCCATGAAGGCTGGAGAGAAAAGAAAGAACAAAAACAATACCAAAAGACCAATTCAGCTCCAATGGAGAGTTGTAGTGGGAAGCCATGTGATCTGAGAAGAGTCAGGAAAGCCCTCCCCTACCCCCCTTCATTCTTGAAAGCCTTTATTATTTGTTTTTTTTTTACTTTAATTATTTGTCATTTAGAAAATGGACATTCTGACAGTGATGAGGTATAAGCTCAGTGTAGTTTGGATTGACGTTTACATGATGGCTAAAGACATTTATCAGTTCTCCATTTATTTATTGAGCATTTGTGTTTATTTTAAGAAATATCTGATCCATTCATTTCCCCATTTATTACATTTATTGACTTAATTATTTGGTCTTTGGTGTCTTTTTTATTTAATTTAATTAATTAATTTATTTATTTTGCAGTACTGATGTTCAAACCCATTGCTTTGTACTTGCTAGTCTGACACTCTTGACGCTTAGCCAAATTTCCAGCCTTGCTTTTGCCTGGTTAATTGGAGATGTATTCTTGTGAATTTTTCTGCCTGTGGTGGCCACAAGGTATGATCCTGTAGCTCTCTGCCTTCTGAGTAGCTAAAATTCCAATATTTTGCTTTAATATGCAATAATATCCATTTAGTTCTTTTACTTCTACTTCCATGCAGAAATTTCCCATTTGCTTTGGTAAACTCCTACTAAAATACTTAACAGATTAATTACAATTATCCTAATTTCTGGATATTCTAAAAAAAATCTATATTATATTTGAATCTACTTCTGTTCATTGATTGGTCACTTTATAGTATGTTTTATTATTGCCTTATAATAGACCTTGCCATTTTTAATGAGAGTTGGGCATTATAGTCACATACTATTAGAAATTAAAATAGATAGCTATTACATGTAGAAATGGATATACCTTTACTTCTTCAAGTCTTCAACTTATGAGTTTCTAGTAAGAGTGTATTTTTAGGGCAAGGGCTAATTTCCAGTAGGAGTTTCTTAAAGTCTATCCTTTCCTCTGTTTCTTCACATATGTTATTGTTCCAAGAGGGTTTATTAACTTGTGAATCTCTTATGAAAATACTTTGTTATTATTTGTTACTCTTCATTTATTAGCGATTGGTGGATAATGGTAGTATTCTATTTTCTGACAAAGTATCAGTCTAATGAATCCCCTGTGCTGGGTGGAGAGGCTTCCTGATACTTCTCTTACTTCTACACTAGAATACTTTGTTCTGCATTTCCCTAAGAGATAGAAAGTTTTGTTCTATCCTTCTCCCTGAGCTGCAATATTTTCTCCCATTTCCTAAGTATATCAGTGTTTATTTCCCTGTTCTCTATTAGTTATGTCTTTAGTTTCACAGCTGAGATAAGGCAGTTAGTCCCTAGATAGGGCTCCAAGCATATATTCCTGCAGACACTGCTTCCTTCCATCAGGCTGACACGGTGAGGGAAGGCGTCTCAAGTCCCACTACACTATGTCTCTGTGTACATGTATGTTTATGCATGTGTGCATGTGTGCACGCGCGTGCTTTGTGTGTGCATATACCAGGTGGAATTAGTACAGCAGATTATGTAACTTCCATCAGCTTGTTTACTATTGTAACTACATTCTTATCAATGTCCAATGTGTCTCTCCAGTTAAAGGGTTACATGCTATCCTCCTTGTAAGTGATTGGCTCTGTTCATATTTTCACCCAGATGGTTGCCCAACATTCTTCATTCTAGGGAAACAGTTTGTATTTTATATTATAGAAAAGTCAGAATTAATGTAAACAGGTTATAACCTCCCCAAAATGGTTATGAATAGACCTTCCTGGTACCTGCTGTGACCAGGGATTTAGAGTTTAGCCATTGGTATGAAATACAAATTGCACAGAAGAAAGTATATATAACACAGAAATACAGACATTCATATATAAAATTATGTTACCAGAACTGGATGCTTTATTCTGGTTAACATTCATGCACAATAAGAGAAAATATATATAATACATAATATAATAGACAATTTTGCTTATTAATTGCTTTGTCAAACCTGAAAAAATTCACTACCACCAGTATCTCATATCTATTGTCTTAGCTACTCAGGAGTCTGAGATCTGGAGGTTGTGGGTTCAAGTCCAACTAGGGCAGATAATGCTGATACTGTATCTCTGATACTCTAGCAAAAAAGTAGATGTGTGACTGAAGTGGTGGAGTGCAGACAAAACAAAGAAGCCAAGCCAGTAGGAGGTGCTGAGTTCAAGCCCTGGAACTAAACAACAACAACAATAAACTACAAAAATCCTGGGCCAGATTGTTTTACCTATAGCAATTTTACAACTTAAAGACAGCTTTAACAAAATTAAAATGAGGTAAGACATATGTAGTCATCTGAACTAGACGCTGTCTTTCTTTTGAGGACTAAGCATTTCTTCACATCAGGACTCTTCATAATGCAAGATGTACTTCCTTCAGGAATCTTAATTTGTAGGATCCCATTGCAATTAAACTTTTATATTCATTCGCCCTCTATAGAAATATGATTTTTGTTTTTCCATGTTTTGTTTGTGATTTCAGTTTTTTTGCTGTAGTGGTGGTTGATTATTTTTTGTATAATCCTGGGTTTTTAAAGTGTTAATTACTTACAAGACTGAGGACTCAATTAAGCTGGTGGTTGCTAACTATGTCTTGAATTTAGTTTTTCTGATTCCTCAAAACAGTATTTTGTCATCAATACCAGTGAGTAATTTCAAACAAAACAGAGATTGACATTTTCAATTATGTCAGCCACATCCATAACTTTATCAGCCATGTGATCAATGGAAACTAAGCAAAAAATATCTCTGTTTTTCTGTTTCACTTGTTCACAATCTCATTTCTTTGAGTCTGTATGGAGAACTTGAAAATATTTATTACACAAGGCCTCTCAATCGTTCTTGATTATCCAAGAGGTAGCTGACATGCATCTCAGTCTCACAATGAATAACATCAAACAAAATAGTTAAATGCAGGTTTCTGAGATTGCTAATAAAAAGAGGCTTGTAGGAAATTTTTTTTTTACATATCCACTATGTTTATTTTTTTCTAGAAATTGAGAAATCCTTTTAAATACCTTTATACAAAATATGGGGGCATGTATCTACCATGTCACTCATCATAATCTATTTGAATATTCAAAGACTAATACTTAACACTTGCTAGAAATGAATTCTTTCATGGTTGCCCAATGAAAAAGGATTTAGTATATTGGTATTAATGCTTCCACTAACAAGAATTAGCACCTGCTTAACTGAATTCACTGAGGAAAAAAAAAACATGAAAGTATCACCTATGCTGAATACTACTAACACTATTCAAGGAGAATTAGACTAATTTCCAAAACTAAAATTCAGGTATTTTAGAAATAAATTTTTTCTCACATTCTGAAATGAAAGAATAATTATTTCTTAAAAATTTTTAAGTACCCTGGTTAAATATTTGGGGTAACACACGGGAAAAAATCCAAATATAAGAATACTAAGCCATAAATTATTAATTTAAAAATATTCTGACTTTTTCAAAGCAATGCTTTGATTATAGTTGATTTGATTATATTTATTATAGAATGATTTGATTATATTGAACTCTTTTCTACATATTAGTGTGTTGGAGAAATATTCAAGCCATGAATAAAATTTAATAATAATACATATTTTATTCTGTTTTTTGGTTAATGTGTCAGGCTCAATGTGGAGAGTTTTGTTTATACATTAATTCATGTCAAAAGAGCAACACCAAGTCATTATTGAGTGTCTAGGTTGTGTCCCATAAAAACATTATGATAACAATGAGAATGCAGAATATATTCAGTTTAACTACAATGGTCAGTTTAAATACAGATATTGAGAATATCAGCCTTATTTTATGATGCATAAAAATTCACTTTTTGTTTAAAACAAAAATATGGATAGTGTGGGAAAATATTTTCCACGTAAACATAAAGTTCTTTCTTAAGAGATTTTTTTTGTCGGTCCTGGGGCTTGAACTCTGGGCTTGGGCACTGTCCCTGGGTCTTCAGCTCAAATTAAGTACTGCTCGAGCCACAGCACCACTTCCAGTTTTCTGGTCATTAATTGCAGATAAGAGTCTCATGAACTTTACTGCTCAGGCTGGCTTTGAATAGTGATCTTCAGATCTCAGAGTCCTGAGTAGCTAGAATTACAGGCATGAGCCATTGGCGCCCAGCTCTTAAGAGATTTTAATTTTATAAATACTTAAAAGTAAAACTAATTATTAGGTATCTTTACAAAAGTATACAAATTTGAACTAAGTGATGCTTACCTAAGTACTTGACTTCAATCTGTTATCTCCCTGTAATAAAATACCACTAATGGATCCTTGTTATTGTGCTATTTGTTATTGTATGTGAAGGAAAATTAACATAACAATGTTTGTAACAAACTCATCTACTTATTATCTTTTTGAGGAGAAGTTGGACAGGTTCTCAGTGGTTAAACAATAGTAGTCCCTGTAGGTTGGTATTCACATCAACTAGCAGGTTCTTCATAGCATAAGGAGTCAAAGTGGCAAGGACAGATTAGAGAAGAAAGAAAAGAGATGATTCAAATGCAAAAGGCCTTGGCAAGGATGGATGGTTGATAATAAGCATTGCATATTGTTTCTCAAGGTGAAACAGCAAAACATACCTAAAAATGTGCAAGCTACTAAATTGATCCTTTTTTTCCCTTTCTGTGATTGAGTATTGATTGAGGCAAACAATAGAAATATATTAAATAATCCCTATATCAAGAAGACAAAACAAATACAATTACAAATTCCTAATGGAATGACATATTGGAACACCACACAAAATTCCATATTAGAAATATGAGGTGAAAAAATGAGGTAGAAAGATTGAGCTAATAAAGGAATGTTAACTTCTTAACAATCAGGAATATGTGTTTTCAATAAAAAGTATTTTTTTCTACTTTATTATTATTTTTTTATTATTGTGAAAATACTGTACAGAGGGGTTACAATTACATGGGCAAGATAATGAGTACCTTTCTTATCAAGCATTGTAGTCTCCTCCTTTGTTTCCCCTTCCCATCCCAACCACCCTTCCTCACCCAACCCTCCTCGCCCCCCCCACCAAAGTTGTAAAGTTCATTTTCTTTTCTTTTCTTTTTTTGAGGTGGTAATATAATTTTTTATTGTGAAAATACTGTACAGAGGGTTTACAATTACATGGGCAAGATAATGAGTACATTTCTTATCAAGCATTGTAGCCTCCTCCTTTGTTTTCCCTTCCCATCCCTTCCCATCCTCCCCCTGCCCCCCAACCAATCCTCCCCGCTTCCCCCCCCTGCCCCGCACCCCCTCTCCCCCGCACCAAAGTTATAAAGTTTTCGACATAACGACTTGTACATCTCATTGTTGCAATGAGCCCACCTGTATTCCTATAACGACTTGTACTTCTCATTGTTGCAATGGGTCCACCTGTATCCCTATTTAAATGATTTGTTTTTAAATCGTTCAATAAAAGTATTTTTAAGAAGTAAAATAGTTTTAAACTGATGTAAGAAGACAAGCTTTAGGACTATGTTTGCCACTTCTTGATTAAGAGTGATTTCTTTTTTAAAATTTAATTTTATTGTAAAGGTGATGTACAGAGGGCTTACAGTTACACAGGTAAGGTGGTGAGTACATTTCTTGTCAAATAGTGTTACCCCCTCCAAGTCTACTCCCACTTCCCCTTCCCCCGTCCCCCCCAAAAAAAATTATAACGATCATTTCTAACATAGTGTCTTGTGAATATCTCTGTTGCACTGGTTCACACTTGGTTCTTTTTCTCACCATTTTGTTACTCCTCTTCCCTTCAAAAGACAAGTTTGATATTGGACGACTTGAGCTTTAGTGTGAGGTTTGCCACTTCTTGATTTTCTTTAGTCAATGAATGGCTCTGAGTTTCCTTTCATTTACATAATTACATGGCTCTTGACCTGATATCTTCTTAATCACTGCATCCTCTCTATTTAGGAAGAATTGCATTTAAAGACAGATATAATGTACTATGTGATTTCTTTTGTGTTTTTTTTTCTCCTCTATGGTTTATCCTCTGTTGTCACTGTGTTCAATATTAGTACCCTGGGTATTCTATATACATTTTTCTGAACTAAGGAAGAGAAGGGGAACAAATGGTGAAACAAAGGTCAAAGGGGGAACCTATGCAAATACTCACAAGACAATATGTTGGAAATGATCTGTACGCTGTACAAATACTCACAAGACAATATGTTGGAAATGATCTGTACGCTGTACAGATCATTTCCAACATATTGTCTTGTGAGTATTTGCATAATAAAATCAAGAAGTAGCAAACCTCACTAAAGCTCAAGTCCTCCAACATCAAACGTCTTCTGAAGGGAAGAGGAGTAACAAAATGGTGAGAAAAAGATCCAAGTGTGAACCAGTGCAACAGGGATATTTACAAGACACTATGTTGGAAATGAACTTTATAATTTTTTTGCGGGGGGCAGGGGAAGGGGAAGTGGGAATTAGATTTTTTTTCTGTGGAATCTAATTCTGTGGAATTGTTTTATTCTTTCAGTACATGTGTCTGTATGTGTGTATGTTATTTATAATTAGTTATTTATAATTAGATACAGAAATTGGAGATTACTTTAAAAGATAAGTCACACACGTGTGCGAATTCTGAACTGAGTAATATTTGACATACTCATATCTCATTGTATAGTTTTGGTGTTATTTGGAAGTCTAACTTCAAATGATGTATCTAGGGAAAAAGGAAATAGTGCACAGATGAGGAAATTCCAAGACCTGTCTTTTTTTAGCTATTGTACTTTGACTAAAGAGGACCCTTAGCCTTCAACATTTTTGTATATAATATAAAAATAGCTTGAAGGGTAGACAATGGCATGGATAATTGTGCAATGTTTCTGTATCCTTCTGTGTATGTCAAGGACTGAGATTGTAGGTCTTAGCTTTCCAAATGAATCATCTCTATTTAATACAACATTCCTGTCATTTTATCTTTCAATTTGGGGTCCAGTGTTTCAAATAGTGCCATTTCAAAGAAAAAAAAAAGGGTAAATAATCTGCACATTTTTGTCAGTCATGGGGCTTGAACCCTGGGCTTGGGCACTGTCCCTCAGCTCTTCAGCTCAAAGTGAGCACTCTACCACTTGAGCCACAGCACCACTTCCAGGTTTCTAGTGGTTAATTTGAGATAAGAGCCTCATGGACTTTCTTGCCCAGGCTGGCTTTGAACTGTGATCCTCAGATCTCAGCATTCTGAGTAGCTGGGATTACAGGCAATTTCTTTCTTTTTGTTTTTTAATTGTTGTTGTTTGTCGTGGGGCTTGAACTCTGGACCTGGGTGGTGCTGTCCCTCAGCTGTTCAGCTCAAGGCAAACACTCTACCACTTGAGCCACAGAGCCACTTCCGGTTTTCTGGTGGTTTATTGGAAATAAGAGTCTCACAGACTTTCCTGCCCAAGCTGGCTTTGAACTGTGATCCTCAGATCTCAGGCTTCTAAGTAGCTAGTATTATAGGTGTGAGCCACCAGTGCCAGGCTTAGCAATTCCATTTTTAAGCAAGAAAACTTCACATAGGTAAACCTGTCTCTTCAATAACCAAAAACCACCAGAGAATACAAATAAAAAAGATGAAAGGGATGATTTGATATTATGACAGTCTATTTTACTCAATATCTAAAATGACTAAAGATCTGACAAAAAATCAGTTTAGCAAACCTGAGTAAGTTGACAAAATTGAATCAGATGATAACATTTATAAAAAGTAACAACTTTGGTGAATGACCATTTGTCAGAATGGAAAACTAAGTTTAATGACCCTGTCCAACCTACAATGGGATCGTTATTACAATTTTCAACTATTTCTTTCACTATTTTGAAAAATAGTTCAAATCAGGTGCAAACATCAACGTTTAGATGTTGTTTTACAAAAACTACAAACTGAACATTGTAAACACGTATGTGCATACACAAACACAAAGATTAATAGAAATAATGTTAGCTAGCCAGAATGCTGCTGTTTCCATATGTGTATTTGTGCATATGTGTGTGTATCATGACATATGTGTATATATGTATATATATATATATATGTTTTAAGTAATTGCTTTAATTGAATGTAGTTATGGGAAATAACATGATAATTTGACAGATGTACACAATAGAAATCGAGACAGTTTCCATTCTTATCTCCATAAGTAGTTTTTTCCTTAATTTTCAGAATAATAATATTCATGAAAATTTGTGATATTTAAATATAGTGTTCAATGCATACTAGTAAAATAAGGGTGAGAAACACTTCCATCCTCTTGTCTTTACATGGACACTACAACTTCTTCAAGCTTGTTAATATAATAAATGATAGCTTATTGTAAACTATAGTGACCCATTGTAATACAAACTACTAGAACTTGTTATTATAAATAAACTTCTCTGAAGAAGAAATAAGGATGGTCATAGACACATGAAGAAATGCTTAACATCTCTGGCCATAAAAGAAATGCAAAGCAAAACAACATTGAGCTTCCACCTCATCCCAGTTAGAATGGTTATAATCAAGAAAGCTAATAACAACAGATACTGGAGAGGATGTGGCCAAAAGGGAGCCTTGCTGCAATATTGGAGCAGTATGGAGGTTCCTCAAAAGACTAAACATAGAGCTTCCCTATGCTCCAGCAATTCCACTTCTGGACATTTACTCCAGTGATCACAAACAAGGTCACACTAAAGCTATCAATACAACTATGTTTGTTGCAGCATTATTCACCATAGCTAAGACATGGAACCAACCCAGATGCCCCTCAGTAGACAAATGGATCAAGAAAATGTGGTTTATAGATACAATGGAATTCTATGCTTCCATCAGAAGGAATGACACCTCCTTATTTGTTAGGAAATGGAAAGACTTGGAAAAAATTGCATTAAGTGAAGTAAGCCAGATCCAAAGAAATATAGGTCCCATGGTCTCCCTCATTTGCAATATTTAGCATATGTCTAGGATAATTTTATCAGATGAGCAGAAAAGTTCAAAAGCTCTGTACATATGACTATATAAGATGATGATACTAAGTGAAGTGAACCCCAAGATATGGACACAGAGGTCTTTCTTTGTTGTTGATGTTTTAAATATACTACATGATTTTTTTTTGTTTCCTTTGTATGTTCTTTCCCCTATAGTATATCCCCTGTTGTCACTGTATTTGATTTTGGTACCCTGCATCTTGTATATACATTTGTCTAATCTGGGGAAGGGAAGGGGAATAACAAAATGCTGAATCAAGCACACAGGATGGCCCATTGCAACAATGATACCCACAAGATAGTGTATTGGAAATGAACTTTACTTCAAGAAGGGGGAGGAGACAGGGAGGTGGGGAAGGGAAGAGATAGTGGGAGAACAAGGGAAGGGGTAATGATGCCTGAAAAGAAATGTACTCATGGCCTTATTCATGTAACCCCTTTGTACAGCATCTTTACAATAAAATAAAATTTTTAAAAAGAGAATTATTTACAATTTTCTGAATTAAATGTAGTTTGTGTCTAACTAATGAGCTAATGAGTGATTTCTCTAAGTGTTAAATTTTGGACTTCTAGAAACATACAGAGAGGTTACAGTTACAAGAATCAGGTAAGGAGAACATATAGTTTTAAACAGTGTCACCTCCTTCATTCTTTCCCTGTTTTCCCTACCCTCTTCCCTCCCCCTTAAAGTCCTATCATTCATGTCCAGCATTGAATTTTAACTACTGTCTCCACCCTTCCTCTTTCCATTTGTCTACCCCTCTCCTCTAGACTCCATCCCACCCTTTTCTTGTTGTTTATTTTGTTGAACTATGATTTGCCTTTCTAAGGAAAATTATACAGTTTGATTTCTCCCCTGAACCTGCCATATTTCAGTTAATACATTTGTGTATACTTGCCTATCATCAAAAATATTTACTTCTATAATTATAAAAACAATCTAGGGCTGGGAAGGTGGCTCAGTGGTAGAGTGCTTGCCTTGCATGCATGAGGCCCTGGGTTTGATTCCTAAGCACCACATAAGCAGAAAAAGCCGGAACTGGTACTGTGGCTCAAGTGGTAGAGAGCTAGCCTTGAGCTGAAGAGCTCACGGAGAGCATGCAAGCCCAGAGTTCAGGACCCATGACTGACAAAAAATAAAATAAAAAAAAATGGAAACAATCTAGCTTCCTCATATGATAGAAAACAATTTTTACCAGGTGCTACCATTTCTTTGCAAATGATGCAATACTATTATTTCTAATGGATGAATAAATTTTATTTGTGTATATTCCATATTTTCTTTTTTTTTGGGGGGGTCTGGTCATGGGGCCTGAACTCTGGGCCTGGGCGCTGTCCTTCAGCTCTTCAGCTCAAGGCTAGCACTCTACCACTTGAGCCACAGCACCACTTCTGGCTTTTTTCCTCCTTATGTGGTGCTGAGGAATAAACTCATGGCCTCAAGCATGCAAAGCAAGCACTCTACCACTGAGCCACCTTCCCAGCCCTCCATATTTTCTTGATTATTCATCCATTGGGGAAAAATTGGGTTGATTCCATACTTTGGCTATGGTGAATAGTACTACAATGACATGTTTGTGCTGGTGGCTTTACTGGGACTTTGTTTGTGTTCTGTTGGATAATTGTTCAAGAGTGATATTGCTAGTTCATAGAATAGATCTATGTTTATTTTTGTGAGGAACCACCATACTGATTTCTAGACTGATTTAACAAAATTACATTCCTATCAACGGTATAATAGAGTTCCCTTTTGCCCATATCCAAGCTATAATCTGTTATTATTTTGTATTCTTGTTGATGGCCATTTAAACACTCAATGTGTTTCAAAACCAACAGAGATTTTTATGTGCAAATATATGATCTTCCTTGATATCCTCAAAAGCAGCTAGGACAAAATATGGGCAGAAATAACAGGGACAAATTGTCTAAATGAGCTTTGTCTCAACAGCTCTGCAGGTCAAATAAACAAGTCATACAAAAAGGACTAGACTAAAGTTTGACAAAATACATGGCGAGGACTGGGGACTTCTGTTGTCTTTTTTTGAAGCAAGTCACAGTAAAAGTATGCTTTAGTATGACTTATTTTCATAACATTAAGCTGTATTCTACAGGATAACATCAAACCTTCTTGGTCTTATTAGTATAGAATAAAGATTTTTTTGTTTCATTTGCAATCCAGATTCTTAAGGTCCAGAATCTGAAGCTCACTGCCTAACTACACATACATAAAACAATGCAAAGTGTCAGAATTTTTCCTAGAACTAATAAACCACTTTTGCAAAGTAGCAGTATAAAAAATTAACTCACAAAAATTAGTTGCTTTTCTGCACACCGACAATGTACAAGCAGAAAGGGAAATCAGGAAAACAATCCCATTCTCAATAAGCTCAAAAAAAATATCTAGGGATTAGCCTAACCAAAGATGTAAAACCTATTCAGTGAAAACTATAAAATCCTAAAAAATGAATTCAGTGAAGACACCAAGAAATGGAAAGACCTTCCATGTACTTGGATAGGCAGAATCAATATTGTGAAAATGACCATACTGCCAAAAATGAATGAATTCAATGCAATTCCCTTTAAAATCCCAATGACGTTCTTTACTGAAATAGAGAAAACAATCCAAAAATTCATATGGAATAGCAAAAGACCTAGAATAGCCAAAGCAATTCTAGGCAAAAGAAACAATGTAGGAGGCATCACAATACCAGATTTCAAGTTCTACTATAGAGCCATAATAACAAAAACAGCTTGGTATTGACATAAAAATAGAATGGAAGACCAATGGAATAGGCTGGAAGATCCAGAAATAAAACCACATACTTACATTCAGTTGATATTCAACAAAGGAGCCAAAGACATACAGTGGAAGAAGCACAGCCTCTTCAATTATTGGTGCTGGGCAAACTGGGCGGCCACATGCAGAAAACTAAAAGTGGACCCCAGCCTGTCACCATGAACTAATATCAACTCAAATGGATTAAAAACTTCAACATCAGACCTGAAACTCTGAAACTACTGCAGGACAGAGTAGGAAAGACACTAGAACTTATAGGCACAGGCAGGAACTTCCTGAACAGAGTCCCAGGGGCACAACAGATTGGAGAGAGACTTGAACAATGGGACTACCTTAAAATAAAAAGTTTCTCATAAGGTGATATGACAATGTAAACAAGACTGGAGAAACAAAGGATCTCTACTCATCTGGTCGAATCATCACTAAATGACGCCGGGCTTCTGACCACATATATGGTATATATGTGCACATCGGAGGGAAAGTAGGAGGAGGACACAGAAACTGAGGGAAACAGGGGAGAGCATACAACAGTGGGACCCATCAGCTGCACTGGACATTGACCAAAAAGAACGAAGCAGCTCAGTGGCAGTGATGAGAGGGAGGGTATGATCAGGAAAGAGGGAACAGTGGACACCAAGCAAAAGGAAAGAAGTGTACATATAACCTGATGTAGAAGAAATAACTATATTGTCATAGCTCATAGAACTCATAAACTTTATAGACCATGTTAAAAACAATTTTCCCCACGAAGGTAAAATGTGTTTGTGACTTTAACTAAGTATCACTATCCCACAACACTGTGGAATTTGTGAAATTTATGTAATCACTTAATCACAATTAAAAAATTGCAAAATAAATAAATAAAAAATTTCTGCACAGCTAAAGACATAGCTACCAAACTAGAAAGACAACCAACCAGTTGAGAAAAGACATTGACCAGCAATATTTCAGACAAAGGCCTAATATCCATTATATACAAAGAGCTCAAGAAACTAATTCCTCCCAAATCTAACAAATCAATCACTAAATGGGCAAGGGAGCTAAAGAGAGACTTCTCAGAAGAGGAGGTAAAAATGGGGAGGAAATGTTCATCATCCCTGCCCATAAAGGAAATGCAAATGAAAACAACTCTGAGATACCACCTTACCCCAGTCAGAATGGCCTATATCTTAAATTCAGACAATGACAAATCCTGGTGGGGATATGAAGAAAGAGGAACCCTTCTGCACTGCTGGTGAGAATGTATACTAATACAACCACTTTGGAAAGCAGTCTGGAGGTTCCTCAGAAAACCAAATGTAGACCTTCCTTATGACCCAGTCATACCACTCCTAGGCATTTACCCTGAGCAACAGAAACCAGGATACAAGGACACATGCACCTCCATGTTCATTGTTGCACTGTTCACAATGGCCAAGATATGGGAACAACCCAGATGCCTGACTACAGATGAATGGATCCAAAAATTGTGGTACCTATGTAAAATGAAATAATACACAGCCATTAAAAGGACAAAATAATGGCATTCAGAGAGAAATGGATGGACCTAGAACAAATCACGTTGATCAAAAAAAAAGCCAAGAACAGAGGGACAAATGGCACATGGTCTCCCTGACATGCAGATGCTAAATTCAAAACACAATGAGATATGACAAAGTATATAGGACTAAAGAAACAAAGGACCTCTTCTTAATTTCGAATCATTTTTAGAAGACTCTACTTTCTTGACTACACATAAGGTATATACATGTGCACATAAGACAGAATAGGAGGAGGACACAGAATCAGAGGGAAAAAAAGCTAGTGCCAGTTACTGAAGAAACAGAGGTAGGTGGATGGAAGTCTAAGGCAACCCTATAGTAAAATTGAGAGACATTATCTGAAAAACAGACTAAAAGCAAAGGATTAGAGTTGTGGTCCAAGTGACAGAGCAGTTCAATGTCTAATATCACCAAAGGATAAAGAATTTTCCAGTAACTCGATTACAATAATATCAGCCAATTAATAAAACAATAGAAATTACATTCAATGGGCTTTTAAGACCTTAATAAAAACTATCTTTGAATTTTAAAATGCATCAGAATTTTGTATAGTAGTTCCTGGCCCCTAAGGTAAAACAAAAACTTGTTTATAAATTTAAAGACATACAAAAAGAAGAAGAAAAGAAAAACAGAAAAGAAGAGAAGGGAGTATTTGTGTAGAAGAAAGAAGGAGAAAGGAAAGAAGGATTTGAATATTTTGGTTTTCAAAGAAAGGCATTACAAATCTGAACCACACACAGATGTTAGATAAGCCCTTTATCTGAGAAAGAGAAGGAGTATGGGAAAAGGCTTTGACCTCCATTTCATGAATAACTTCATTATGATGTTCTGAATAAAAGGTAGTCTGAGGAATGTAAGATCACATTATTAAAAAACAGTTTTTCAATGTAAATTAAAAACCTAAAGTTCTAAAAGTCAACCCTTTGGTTAGATGTTCCATATCAACAAGAGACTTACCTTAGGTGTTTCTCACTGGAACAAAGAGAGACATGCGATTTACTGTTACTAATTAATTTATTAATGATAAATTCAAAATTGATTAATTCAAAGGAGATATCTCTCTTGTAATGTCTCAAATTTCATAAATGAGAAATACTTTGGTAAAATGGGAAATGTTTGATCAAATTCTGTGTCTGTCTCAATAATCATGATTCCCCTCATTAGTAATTACATAAAGATAATTCATGAAAAATTCCTGTATATCACAGATCCAACCTAAGTGATTTATAAAGAAATATCATCATAATGTATGAATTAGTTGTGATTTGTGAAGGATACATCATTCACTGGGCTGGATATGTACTTCCACAATGGAGAAGGGTGATTATAAGATTAAAAACTAATTCAATGATAGCACAGAAAATAAAATGACAGTTTTAAATTTTAATATTAGTTAGAATTTTTAGGTATAGAATTAAGTTCATATTTTAGGATTTAAACATTCCAGAGAGGATGACTTTGAAACTCATACAACCTAATATCTGCTTAAACATCACTTGAAGAGCATAAAATATTTTGAGAGAAAGAATGTTGATGGATTAAATAATATTTAATGTATCCATTTTAGTAGACTTATTGGAAAAAAAAAGTAGGTTGGAAAAAATAAAGGTTAGGTAGGAGATAAACCTCATTATTATTTGATGAGATGCAACTTTCTAAACACAATTCTCATTACATCCAAGACCACCCCCCCACACATACCTGTACCCACTACCCACACTCACATAAAGATGTGAGTTGCAACAGAAAAACCTTATTAGATTGTATTGCTGGATAGACTAAATATTGCCACAATCATTATTTATAAAAAAAGATTGAGGGGCTGGGAAAATGGCTCAGTGGTAGAGCGTTTGCCTTGCATGCATGAGGCCCTGGGTTCGATTCCTCAGCACCACATAAGCAAAAAGAAAAAAGCCGGAAGTGGTGTAGCCTTGAGCTGAGGACAGTGCCCAGGCCCAGAGTTCAGACCCCACGACCTGCCCCCCCTCAAAAAAAGATTAAAGTTAAACTATACACTATAGTATTTTCCTTATGAAAATCCATGGGAGAAATTTCTTCATGATCTTAATATCAAGAGCATTTTACCTTTCCTATGAATTTCTACCCTTTCAATCCTATATATTGTATAACTGATAATCATTATTATTATTATTTTTGGGGTCCGGTTGTGGGCCTGAACTCTGGGCCTGGGCGCTGTCCCTCAGCTCTTCAGCTCAAGGCTAGCGCTCTACCACTTGAGCCACAGTGCCACTTCTGGCTTTTTTCTTTTTGCTTATGTGGTGCTGAGGAATTGAACCCAGGGCCTCAGGCATGCAAGGTAAGCACTCTACCACTGAGCCACCTTCCCAGCCCCCATCATTATTTTTTTAATATTGATGAAAGGAAGTTCATTCTTGGTGTTTTGTTGCTAGAACATATCATGTCATCATGGTATGCAAGGTCTGTGTGAAATGTCAACTTTTATGTGTCTCCTACATATACTTGTATCTACTATTAATGTTTGATTGCTTGCTTCATCTTATTTACATTTTATTTTCATTAAACACTTGAAAATACACTTCTATCAATATAACATTTTAAACTAAAATAAGATATCAAAATAGGGCAACTTGCCTAAAATAAAATATTTTGCTTTTCAATCAAGCCTCCTTTGAAGATGAAGGCAGGAATAGTACCCTAAATCTTACTATACATAACCCTAACTATAAAAGACTTTCAGAACAGAAAAATAAAAAAATCATTCCTAAAAAGTATACTCAATTGAGGGCTCTCCATTATTTTAAGAAGAAACCAGATGAATTTCAGTCATTCACATGCTTTTGAATTCTAATTGCCATCCATTAAATGTGAACTTTTATTGTTAATGAATGTAAACTTTTAGAGTTAATTAACATACATCAACTTTTAGTAATTTACATACAACTCTACAAAGCTCCAGTCCTTATTTATTTATGTTTATATTTCCTGTGTAAAGATTTGGTTAGTTCCATTAGCAGTTTGGTTTCTTTTCCATCATTTCTTTGCAACTCATGATTTTTAAAAATTTTATTTTATTGTAAAGTTGCTGTACAAAGGGGTTACCTTACATAAGTAAAGTAATGAGTACATTTCATGTTGAGCATTGTTAACCCTCCTTTATTTTTCTCCTACTATCCCTTCTTTCTCCCACCTCTCCCACTCATTTCCAACATATTGTTCATTTCTAACATATTGTCTTGTGAGTATCATGATTGCAATGCCTCACCCTGTGTCTTTGTGTCAGCATTTTGTTATTCCCCTTGCCTCCCCAAATCAGATAACTGTATATACAAGATGCAGGCTATGAAAGTCAAATACAGTGACAACAGGGGATATATCATAGGGTGAAGAACATACAAAAGAAACCAAAAAAAATCACATAGTGTATTAAAAACAACAACAAAGAAAGACCTCTTGTGTCCATATCTTGGTGTTCATTTCACTTAGCATCATCTTATATTGTAATATGTACATAGCTTTTGAGCTCATCTGATAAGATTATCTTCGATGTATAATAATTATTGCAAATAAGGGAAACCATGGGAACTATATTTCTTTGTATCTGGCTTACTTGCCTTAATATGATTTTTTCCAAGTCTTTCCATTTTCTAAGAAATGGGGCAGGTTGGACAAATGGGATTGTATTAAACTGCAGAGCTTCTGCATGGCAAAGGACATAGCTAGCAAGATCAATAGAAAACCCACAAATTGGGAGATCTTCACTAGCCATACAACAGACAAGAGCCTCATATCTAAAATATACTTAGAACTCAAAAAATTAAATCCGTTAAAAACAAATCCTTAAAAAAAAACTACTCCATCAATAAGTGGGCTAAAGACTTAAAGAGAGACTTCTCTGAAGAGGAAATAAGAATGGCCAATAGACATGTGAAGAAATACTCAACTTGTCTGGCTATAAAAGAAATGCAAATCAAAACAATATTGAGATTCTACCTCACCCCACTTAAAATGGCTATAGCTATAATCAAGAAATCTAATAATAACAAATGCTGGAGAGAATGTGGCCAAAAGGGAACCCTACTGCATTCTTAGTGGAAGTGTAAACTTGTTCAACCACTCTGAAAAACAGTATGGGGGTTCCTCAAAAGACTCCCCTATGACCCAGCAATGCCACTTCTGGGCCATTTACCCAAATGACCACAAACAAGGCCATATTAAAGCTACCAGCACAACTATGTTTATTGCAGCATTATTTACCATAGCTAAGATATGGAACCAACCCAGATGCCCCTCAGTAGATGAATGGATCAACTCACTTGATTGTTAAAAGAATTTTTATACAAAGTACTTACATTGCCATATTTAATGTATTTATTATCATTTGACAAAGAAAACTCCTTAGAATGAACATCACAATAAAACTTACATAGTGTTCATTATTCCTGGCTTACTAGTTTCATGCGAACTAACTTAATTACATTTTCTGAAAGGAGTTTAAAATGGCTGTTTTAAAGAATAATTTAAAAAATATGGAAAAAGTCTGAGGCTAATAATATACAAAATTGTTAAATAAAATATTTATTGTTAATCAAAAGGGGTTTCAAGGAAAATGTATTTTATAGTCCTAATCTATCAAACAGTCCTAAGGTCCATGAGTATAATAAATTGTAATTTGGTAGCATACTGTGTCTCCTCTGCACCACTAGAGTACTATTAATAAACTTTACTAAACTAAAAGACATATGCAGTACTGGTTAATCTCATATGATGAAAGTCGTCATTATATTTCTTTAGGACTTTCAATTTCTTATGATCCATGTGAAAAAGTTGACAGGAAATGTCCTTTTTGTCTTATACTAGGGAAAAGCAGAAATTATTTTTTTAAGAGTTACCAGTGGAGGTGCAAATGTTGAAAGGGGTGATACTGATCAAGGTAGGTTGCATTTGTAAACTGCTTTGTTAAATGGCAACTTCTCTGTGTAAGTATTTAAAGATCATGTTTTAAATGTTACAATGTAGAAATAAATGGCATTAGCTACATACATTTATTTATTAATTGCCAACTTGGTAATCAGTCTTGTCTGATAAGAAGATATATAATAATAATTTAAAATTGTAACTTCAGAATTCTAAGGGAAACATTGTGTGTATGTGTGTGCGTGTGTGTGTGAGAGAGACATAAAAAAGGGAAGGAGAGAGAGAGAGAAAGAGAGAGAGAGAGAGAATCGATTTGTAGCCAAGCTCTAAGAAAGACTCCTTGTAGAGATATGAAGCTTGACATTGCTGAGGTTACTATTTCACACTGTGTTTCTTTACCTTTGAGAGAATTAAATAATTGGATGACCGGATGAGATGATTCCTAAAAGATAATATGTTTCTAAAATATTAGTACCATTATTGTCTGGCAGTTAAGATTTTTAAAAATTACTTCATCCAACTGTATTTATTTATTTGTATTACACATCCTTATGAGATGTTGCAAAGAATTTCAATTAAACTGGTTAGTTTGTGAGTACAATGAACCGATCAATGTCAATGCTGAAGATCCCAGGATTGCAGTGCAGGCCGATCATAATTACAAAGACAGGAAACAACCAACTTGAAGGTGAAGAATAGCACCAAAACTACCAAAATACCAGACTGCATATTTCATATTCTTATTTTTAACCCTTAAGATTGTATTTGTTTTTAGAAATTATCAAATCTATTTTATGTCTCTCATCTATAAATATTTGCCTTAGTGAGTGAAATGTCTATAAATGAAGTGCCCAAAAGTTAAGGGAGTTGACATAATATAAAAATCAGGATATTAAATAGAAAGATCAGGGTTAAGAGTTCATATTATAATAGCATTACAAACTATTGCTCTAAGAATATGATAAGCAATTAGAAAAATAATATGTATAAAATAATCAAAAGCAGCCAAACTAAAAAGACCACTGAACACAACACTTCAATGAAATAATTCAACTTGTAAATATTTATTCAGATAAATTTAAGTGTATCTCCTATAATATCTTGTCCAATGTTGCCCATAGATGTCTTATACATAGATAAAACTACAAAACTATTCTAATGGGAGAATAAATGTGATCTTGGGTCAGACACAACTCAACTGTATTTTTTTTAAAAAAGGTAGAATGCATGCAAAGACACAAATCCAAATCTAATGCATCTTGATAAATAAAATAAGTACACAGATTGTACAAAGCATGATTTTGCTCATATAAGTTCCAGTAAAAATCAGTGGTAACAAAAACCAGAACATAGTTATCTCAGATAAGAGCAATTATGTGTTTTTAAAAGAATATAACTTTCTAGGAGCAAAGTAAGAGTCTCACTCTTTATTGGATGATCGGCACATGAGGACACGCATTTCATACAAGTCAATACTTATACTAATATCTGTGCACTTTACAGCGTATCTTTTACATTTCCTTTGTAATACATATAGCATTTATTGAGATTTGATTCCTTTAGACTGGGCAACTCTTGGGAAACAATCATCTACCTACATTCAAAATTGGTTGGGTAGCAGAAGCAGCCTGACCACACATAACAAGAGTGTGTATAAAGACAAAAGTCCAATATCAAAGTGACTGCAAGGCCCAGGATAGCCAGGTGACAGGATCAACAGGCAGGGCACCCCGGCACACAGCAGGAGGCATGTGTGCACCACCAGAGGGAGGATAGCTCATTGCCAACCCAGAGTTGAGAAGTACCACGCAATACCTTTACTCTAAAGGGCATGTTAAATAGACTACAAAGAGGGAAAATTTAAACCTTTATTTCAGGGAAGCTTTAACACAAGCCATGGATATAGATCAAATGAAACCTTTTTCTTTTTTAAAAAAATTTTATTTGATTGTAAAGATGCTGTACAGAGGGGTTACAGTTACTGAGTAAGGCAATGAGTGCATTTTTTTTGTGGAGCATTGGTACCCCTTCCCTTATTGTTCTCCTACTATCCCTTCCCTCCCTCAACTCCCTGACTCCTCCCCCTACCTGAAGTTGTAAAGTTCATTTCCAATATACTGTCTTGTGGGTATCGCAATGGGCCATCCTGTGTCCTTGTTTCAGCATTTTATTTCCCTTCCCCTCCCCAAATTAGACAAATGTATATACAAAATGCAGGGCACCAACATTAAATACAGTGACAACAGGGGATATACCATAGGAGGAAGAACATACAAAGGAAACAAAAAAAAATCATGTAGTACTGTGGTTTTCCATGCAAAATCCTAGCGCCATTTTGAACAAATATTAGGAAAACCTTATTTAAATGTTCCCGTATGGATTACGATTGCATTGGACGCAGAATGGCAACCAGGTACATTATTGCATAAGGGGCGAGGATATGGTTTTATGTCTACACAGGATGGCAAACAATACTGGCTTCCTGCCCGATGGATACAGACGTGGCCCAGTGAGGACAGCCCCGTATCCTGCAAGGAATCGTCCACCAGTTGAGGAAGAAGAAATCCCCGTGCAGGCCATGGCTCACTTGGCTTTGGGACGACATCACGGTCAGCGTCAGTTGGCTGCCCCACTGCCCACCTGGAGGCAGGTTAAAAAGTTGAGTGGAGAAGGACAAAAGATGTTACAACGCACTGGTAAACCTGTCACTGCCAAGAACTTGTTCCTGGCCATGTGCGCCCTGATTACTGTAAACTCTGCCCATGCCAACGTAAGTTATTGGGCCTTTGTTCCTAATCCTCCTTTATTGGAACCCGTTGTTTTGGGGAGACATGGATATAACCTTCTCTACCGTTCTTGCTGTTTTATCTCCTCCTTGGAATAATTTGACATTTAACAATAAGGATGATGGTAGCTTTTTTAATTTTACTTACTATACTCATTCCTTTCCTGTTTGTCTGGGGCCTTCTCGGTGTTTAGTTATGAATTGGCAACATTGGGTCTTACCTGGGAAAGGCACTTCCAATTATAGAACACAGCTGCAGCAAGAAACTACTTGGTCCATTAATAGTAGCTGGGAAAGCGTCACCTTTGATGGCTAGTTATCCTTACCTATGAGCCCTGATTTTACTTATATTGATTTAAAATATCAGCCTTTTGTGTGGCAAGAGTGTAGAGGAACATTTGGAAAAATGTTCAATAATTTTATTAATTGGGGACCTTTTGGATAGTTTATTAACACATGTTCAGAATGGAATATTACCAGATGTGATTTATCTAATGTTATTCGGATACCACTGCTGTTCAGACTCATCTTTGGAAGGTCACAGAGGCGCTGAAACTCGTGATGCTCTCAAATGGATCATTTTCGAGGACGGCGACCTCTGCGTCCACTTATAATTTTACTTTGTACAAATCTTATGATGTAACTGCTTGTGTACCTCTGCCTTATGTATTTTTAGTGGGAAACTTTACATTTTCTCCTACTATTCCTTGTTTTAATTGTTGCCTGTATTATTGCATTAATTCCTCTCTTAATTTTAATGACAATGATAGTATTATGATTTCACAACAAAGAACTCATATTTGGCTGCCTGTTAAATTAGGAAGAGAATGGTCCCCAAATCCCCTGGATAGTGTTGTTATTGAATTTTTTTTTACCAAACTGCTAAAACATACAAAGCGTATGATTGGAGCCATTGTAGCTGTGATTTTAAGCTTAATTGCTGTTACCACTGCTGCTGCTGGTGTCTGGAAGTGCCCTACACACTTCCTTACAAACTAAACACTTGGTGGAAGAATGGCACCCGGATTCACATGAATTGTATTGGGGTCACAGGTAGAAATTGATGCTCGGTTACAAACACAGATTAATGTTCTTAAACAGACAGTGGGATGGTTAGGAAGAAAAGTTATTGGTTGTGGAAAAAATAGTTATTATTGAAATGTGATTGGAATTCTACTACCTTTTGCATTACTAATGTAAAATATAATGAATCTATACATGTAATACAACAATATTTATCTGGAAATTCTACTGCTGCTCAATTGATTGCTTAGTTATAATTCAATGTACATGATATTTTTGGTAAGCATTTTGCAAATGATGATGCTTCTAATATTGCTGATACATTCATTAAACAGTTGGAAGGATTGGATCCGAAAGGAATACTACAAAGCATTTCACATACTGCTAGTGTATGGGAATTATGTTATTACTCTGATTGCCCTTGTGCTGTTACATTTGATTTTTATGAAACCAATGCAAGCTTCTATGATAACCCTGTGGAAAGCTTTACTTTTAAAATAAAAGAAAAAGGAAGGAAATCGTGAAGACTCAGGGTCTATGCTGAAGGGGCAGAATGATGCCGGCTCCGGCCTCAGGATTATCTGAGGACTGTGTTTGTGTATGTGGAGACTCTTGGCATGCCGGGCTAAAGAGGGAACATGTTCTCTCTCCCTATCTCAAAACACATGTCACAGACTCCTGGGAGCTGAGGAAGTAGCTCTTCTGCTTGCTTAAGCATAGATGAACAGCTAGTCAAGCATTTTCCTGAGATTGGGGAAGTGGTTTGAGCTTGCTCTAAAATAGTTTAGATAATAATATACAAAGACATTGTCTCATAGGTTAAGTAAAAATGTATCTGTTGAAATTTTTTGTGTGAATGTCTCCTGACTAAATCTTAGCAAAGATAATGCTTGCTTGTCTTTAAATACCCACTAACAATAAAGCACAGCATGCAGTGGCAATTGCTGTTTGCACTCTGTATCCCCTGTGTCCTGGTGATTTCATGACCCTTACCCAAGGACCCCAATGCCTTAGACGTTGACATAGTACCCTTAAAACAACAACAAAGAAAGACCTCTGCGTCTGTATCTTGGGGTTCATTTCGCTTAGCATCATCATCTTATATGGTCATATGTACATAGCTTTTGAGCATTTCTGCACATCTGATAAAATTATCCTAGGCATATACTAATTATTGCAAATGAGGGAAACCATGGGACCTATATTTCTTTAGGTCTGGTTTTCTACAAATGATCCTTGGATCTTTTGTTTCCAATTAACTTATAGTTATGTAACAAACATGGTTGACAACCAAATAATGTCAAATCTTATTTGTTCAACAAATCTTCATTAGCTTATCCACAATAAATATCTAATTACTATGGATAAATGAAATTGAACACTGACTTAATAAGAATTACAGTAACAAGAAGGCAGGGAAAACAGAAATAGTATGCTATTCTTTATGTTGTTTGGGGATTGTTTAATTTTCTGAATATTAAGAATGCCCATATCTATCCTGTTCATTATTACCATAAAACACTGTATCTATGTTGCACCCTTCATTAACTAGAGTAGTCATTGGAGCTGAAATCTTTGAAAGGTGAAGGCGATTTCTGATTAATCCAGTTCGTCTTATTACCCCTCTATGCAGTCTTTCTACATATCATTATATGATCCTTTAATGCACAGATTAATTAATGTACCAGGTATATTTCTTTTTTAGTAACCAAAGGAAGAACTCAATTCCTTAAAACTTTCCCACTTAGTATTTACTGCAGAAGAACCCACTAAGAAATTTATTCTTTGTTTTTTTTCTTCTCTTAGTTTTAGGCCTGATTTTTATAATATTTTCCTTTCACAATCAGCATTACATATGTACCACTAAACAACACATTCTCTGAAACATGTATAATGTTTCCCATTTCTGTCTCCATACAACTCAAGTCTAAACCGTAGTGCCACATTTTCTGTGGTTTTGCTCTTTGCAGTTTCAGTTACCAATGATTGACTGCAGGTAAGAAGAGTAAGAAAGATGAGATACAGACATAGATTGTGTGGGTTGATCAGCTTTCCATTACTGCACCAAATACCTCAGATTGTCAATTTGCATATGGCTTGTTTGGGCTTACTGTTTTAAAGTTTCCAGTTGTTATTTGGTCATGTGATGGGCCTCCTTATAGCAAAGAGGGAGAGTGTGAGAGAGTAAAATGCAATTTTCTTCATAGCAACAGGATAAAAAGAAAGAAGACAAAACAGAGGTCTCAGTATTACGTGTTCCTCTCCTAGTAATATCTTCCTTTGGTCTCACGCTGTGTGAATGCCTGGAGACTTGTATAATTTATTATGTATTTTTTTCTTTTATCATACAGTGTGTTTACTTGTAGATTTATAGGTGCATTCTAGTTACTGAAATTTGGTACATATACACAGTGTAATTCTATTCATCCATCAGAAAGAATGACATGGTACCACTTGTAAGGAAATGGACTTGGAAAAACTATGAACAAAAAAATTGAACAAAGTAAGCCAGACCCAAAGAAACATAGGTTGCATAGTTTTCCTCATTTATGATGAGCAGTTTTATGCAACAGTATTGCTTATGTCCTAATACACAATAATTTAAATCAATTGTGTGAGAGTGCTGCTAATTTGTAGATGCAGTTATTATGTGTTAGTATCATTTCAGTTTTAGTAAAGAATCTTACCCTACACTCCTTGAAGGCTGAAGGTTTCCCAAATAAATAGTGAGGTGCAGGTATAACATTTACAATATCTATAAAAATACTAATTCTAGTCACAAAACCAAATAACTTATTTAGAGTATGAATCCAAAGATTAAAATGGGGGTACTCTGAAGTTAAGGAAAAACTGTTTTTTTTGTTTTCTTTTATTTGGGGGGAGTCTGGTCGTGGGGCCTAACCTCTGGGCCTGGGTGCTATCCCTCAGCTCTTCAGCTCAAGGCTAGCACTCTACCACTTGAGCCACAGCACCACTTCCGGCTTTTTTTTTCTGCTTATGTGGTGCTGAGGAATCGAACCCAGGGCCTCATGCATGCAAGGCAAGCACTTCACTACTGAGCCACCTTCCCAGCCCAAGGAAAACTGTTTTGACTGAAAAGAAATTTATCAGAAGGGGTGCTATGATGCAAAGTGGTAGAGAGCTAGCCTAGCAAAAAAAAGTTCAGGGACAAGAGCCCAGGCCCTGAGTTCAATACCTATGTCTGACAATATATTGGTTAATTTTTAATAATGATTTGTGTTTATTTAAAAAGCTAAGAGATAGATTGGAAAATAGGTTCTAGAAAAGGAGGTTGTAATATCTGCAGGCTCTTAAATAAACAATCATTTTTCTCAATTAAACTAAGGAATATAGTTAAGCACAAAGTAATCCTCAATGTTCTATGCCTTGGCTAACATTATTTAGATTATGACTAGTCACACAACGAGTCTCCGTTAAAGTTTTGTCAAGACTTCTTTCTTAGAACAATGAAATTATTATATGAGGCTTTTGATTTTCCAGTGTTAGCAAACAGCTTTCAGAGAAGCTCACCAGAACTTCAATGTGGTTCTATCAAAAGTTTACTTTCTCAAAAAAGACTTGTGGCCTTTTTATGCTTGAAGTCTATGGGTACCATCTGTTTGTTTCAAGAAGAATACAAGTACATAAATCCCTGAAGAGGGGTTTTCAATGGGAGAATTGGTATATCTACTCTATTTATTTTATTGTTCTCTGAAGCATCATAAGCATTCTATTGGGCTCTTTACAGTGGTATTTTTATCCATGGGATAAGGCGATGCTTACCCAGAGCTTAGTTTTGTGAAACTCTTGGTGGATACTACAAATTGCAGTATATTTGTAAGAAAATCTTTGCTACAAGTTTATACTAATAATCCTTAAGTTATCAGTTTGATCATTCTGCTTTCCAAAATGGGGAAGAGATATGGAATTTTGCTACCAACCTCCAAAGTTACTTGGAAAGGATTTGTTTTGCTTTATGCTTCTGTGAGATTTAATAAAGGCAAATGGGGGGGGGTTAAAATGCATGGATAAAAAAGCTCAGCAAGAAATAATAATAAAAAAGGTCTAGACACATACAAGTATTGTATGAAAAGCCAGTGGGATAACATTATTGCAAGGATTATTGTGGTAGTTGAGTTTTGTTAGGAAGTGGTAACATAAGATAGTAGCAAAGTCGTTGAAGCTAAGGATCACAATTTACTATGGTGGGGGAACATATGTATGCAAGAGTTTTTATGACTTTTTTCACTTGAAGAACTGAAAGAAGTGTAAAATCAGCCTATTTTACATTTATATAATAATAACGACCTTAATTTTCCATTCAGCAGAGCTTAAAAATTCATTTACAGCATTATTGAAAGAGAGTGATAGAATGGGAAAATGGTTTAAAAAATTGTACTGATTATACCTGATTCATGTAACTATAACCCCATGCATCTCAACCACACAAAAATAAAACAAACAAAAAGAAGAAATGGCTACATTTTTTAATCTGGCGTGTATATTTTGTTTTAAATACAGAAAATATAGGAATAAATAATGCTAACAGACAAAATATGAGCTATTTTAAAATTCACATTGAAATCATGCATCACTGAAAAAGAGATTATTCCCATTTTGAAATGGAGAATCAGGGATAAAAAGACAGAATATTCTTAGGAAGAATAGACTCATATGTAATTAATAATGGGAATCATACTCCACTCACAAAGCAAAAATAGTGCAGTGTAAAGGAAATGACCTAAGGTATATATAACATACCGAGTGTAGAAATATTTATTGTAACAGAAAGGGCTTCAGTGATTACCTAGGGAAGTTGTTTTCAAAAGCCACAAGATGAAGTACAAAGAAACATTAGGAATCAAATAGGATTGGTAAATATCACCTAAGTTGTCATACTTGTTTATTTATATATATAAATATTTATACATATGTATTCAGATGTATATATATATATGATAAAAACTTTTCAGATTATACACCTTTAAAATAGCTTATGTCAGCTGTAACTCAGTTTACATTTTTTACATTAATCCAAGGCATATTAGAGTTTATATATTAGATGTGTTTGCATGCACCCCCAATGCCCACACACAGCAGTCCCTAGAGGGACTACTAAACACCTCAAAACTTAGAGAAATTATGAAGAAGGATAAGCAAAAGAAGCTATTTAGCATAAACTGTGATAGTTGTGGAGTAACAAAAAGAAAACAAGAAACACAAACAAGGCAGGGATTTCTAGAATATAAGAGCAAAATGAGAAAAACATATAAATACACTTATGTAAGTTTCATATAAACATGATTGGCTTAAGAACCCAAATCAAGATGTAGAGATTCTCAAACATTTGGAAAAATCAAGAATCAACCATACACTATTGAAAGAAAACAGACCTCCAATTAGGACATGATTATGTTAAGAAGTATAATTTGTGATATATATATATATATATATGTATATATGTAAGTAGTAACAATTTAAAAGTTGGAGGGTCTATAAAAATGTTTTATAATATACACTTTCAATATGTTATAATACTAAATATTGAGAGGGAGTGTATAATGACAAGCAAATCAACAGATCTGTAACATAAATACAATGAATACATATACAAGAAGAAAGCATGCAAATATATGTAACAAAACTGACAGAGTGGAAAGACAGATGATTCAACAAGAATGATTTTATATTTAAGTATTTTACTCTCAATAATTCATGAAATAACTAAATAGGAAGTTACCAAAGGCTTATAAGATTTGAAAAAACACCATCAATCAGTTTGAATGACATATATAAAGTACTTCTTGAAATGACTTCAGAATACAGACTCTGAAGAATATATTTTTCCCAAGCACAGCTATAAGATTGATTATAAACTAAATGATAACTGAAGATAAAACATAATACTAAGTGATACAAGTCCAATGGAAAAAATACAAATACCTTACTCATATGTGAAATCCAAAAATGCTGATGCATTAGAGAAGTCTGGAGAATAATAGTACTTACTAGAGACTGGGAAGAGAGGAGGAGTGGAGAGACAATGGGCAAAACTATAATATTACAATTAATAGGCAGAATAAGATCTCTAATCCTCTCCAGTGGTACTTTCTGTAGGCTCTAGTAATAACCTGGCATGTATTCACCAACCCATCTCTGAATTGTTGGTGATGACTCTTCAATCCTTTAGTATTCTTTCTCTGTGAAGCTGTCTACACTCTTGCATTTTGTTATGAATTTGTGTGGCCTTCCTTTCTTTGGACTTTGATCTTGGCCACAAGTAATTTATCTGAGTGGATTTTTGCTGAGTGAATATAACATCTAGAGACCAGAGGTGCTAGTTTAATTTTGTAGGATTGCCATGTAGATAAACTTCACCAAAATTTCAAAGGATTGGGTACAAGATGGTAAAAGTGAAAACTGTATAAGATAAAGAGTTACTAAACAGTTTTTATACTGATGCACAGCCTTAATTGCCATTTGGGAGTTAGAGAGGTTGACTGAGTAGAGCTAGGTATCACAATCACAGCATGTGAATCACGATAGAGAAGGTGAGATTATTTCTGTCTATAGTGATAGTCCTCAAAGTCACAGCACACCATTAGCTCCACATTAAAGAACAGAGACACCTGCTGTACATTTTACCTACAATCATATCTTTTTCTTCAAACCTCTAATGCTGTCATGGCAATTCAAAATGTCCTATGGTTATACATGCAAGCAGAACTAACACTGTCATAGGTGATAGCTTGTCTCAAAACTTCATTAGATAATCGGTTTATGATAGATGCTACTGTTTGATTATGGATGATCTATCATTTTTCTAACAATGCTGGGTGCCACTTAACTCATGGAGTGATTCCTTTGACGATTTTAGCAGAAGAAGGAATGAGGACTTAATAAATGATCCATGTGTTCCTTTGAAAGTGTCCATCAATGACCAATCCTCTACTGCCCCATTTTGTTCTTTATTAAACAATATTTTCCTTTCAATGCTGAAAGTTTCATGTGGTAGTTTTTATGGGTGACTAAAATGGGTAGGAAATTCAGTGGAATATTTTGTGAATAGGCTGAGTGGCAGGTGACCATATATGGTGACCTTGGAGAGATTTTCAAAATCAGCTAATACTTCTGTAGTAACTAAAGAAAGATGAAGATTTTCCATAAACTTGGAAAAGGGAAGGATCACTGAAGACTTTACCTTCCTTGTTATATCTATATAATAGTTTTGCAAGCAACATATTCTTAAAACTTTGTAAGTGCAAATATTCTTATTTATGCATTCAGCCACCTGTTCATTGACTGTTAACATTCATCAGTTTTCTGTGAAAGCCTGTTTTTGATACATTCTCTCACTTGATCTAGTAGCCTGCAAAAACTTTAGGGAATTTATTGTTTAGTAATCTATTATGAATATTTAAAATATGAAAAGCAGGAATGACAGAGAGATGGTTTTCTCCAATATTGTAGGCTTCTTATACCTCTTGGTGTTGCTATTTAAAGTAATTATTTATTTATTATTTATTGGAATTGAATCGCAGGCTTTGCATTTGCTAGGCAAAAGCTCTACTGCTTGAGCTCTGATTGCTTCTACTGATAGGTCCCTGAGTAACTTGCCTGGGTTGGCCATGGACTAGCATTCTACCCAGATGTCTCCCAAGTAGCTGAGTTCATAGGCCATTTATCATTATGTTTGGTCCCAAGACTTTAAATTGCTTAGTTTTCTTACTGCAAACTTTGGAGTTTTTAATACTTAATTTCAAATTCTGGCATATTGAATACTGAGTAGTGTAATAATTACCTTAATCTGTTTTCTATCCAATTACACAAGGAATTATTGGCATAACTTTTCTTCAATTCTGGTGGCTACTTTTTTCTCTTCTAGTGAGAGAAACTTTTGGAATTTAGAGGAAAATAATTGTCTTAGGAATTTTTTGAACATATATGATTACCCAATGAGCATAGTAATATCAGAAAGCACAAGATAACACAATGACACACACTCCAAGTGGGCAAAGGCTGGTTTTAATTCCTGCTACTTACGTGAGTGGTACACAAAAGCAGAGATCAGCCTAAAATCACAAAATGTGCTGTGTGCAAGAATTCTTTACTGAAAGTAAAAATAATCCTGCCTGTTTGGATAGTTACTGTGTCCTTTGAGACTTTTTAAATTTATTTTATTATTATTATATTATTTTTTGAGATTTTTTATATTTATCTAAATACTTATGCAAATATGTACAACTGTATTATCTGAAATATAGTAGATTCAAGGGAGCACTCAAGTAGTCCAATTCCTTAGACATCAAAGACAAAGTTAACAAAATAAACACCAGGAAGTGAGTAATTGAAAGGGATGAGGTGAGGTCAAGGGGCAAGAGGGAGAGGAAAGTGAGGAGAATTAGGGAAAATGTATAACCTACAAAATTAAATAGCGTGAAGGAAGAGGTAGGAAGGGGAGGGATGGGTAAGAATATTGAAAAGGGTGATGCAGATCATGATACAATGCATTTATAAACTGCTTTGTTAAATGACAACTCCAAGGCCGGTTGCTGGGGGCTCACATCTGTTATTCTAGCTACTCAGGAAGCTGAGATTTGAGGATCATGGTTCAAAGCCAGCCCAGGCAGGAAAGTCTGTGAGAATCTTATCTCCAATAAATCACCAGAAAATCGGAAGTAGCGCTGTGGCTCCATTGGTAGAGTGCTCACCTTGAGCTGAAGAGCTTAGGGACAGCGCCCAGGCCAAGTTAAAGACCCACAACCAACAGCAACAATAACAAAACAAAATGGTAACTCCATTTAATGATAATAATATTTAAAAACAGAGGTTCCACATTAGGGTAAAAGTATCATCCTTAAGTAGTAATGAAATTAGAAAGTACAGAAAATCTGAGAATTTGTGTAAAACTATCATATTCCTCAATGACATAACACATGCAAGGCTTTTCCAGGTTAAAAAATGCTTTTGCATCACATCGATTTATAATATATACATATGTGTATATATATATATATATATATATCATAATGCCAAAAATTAGGAACAATGTATCATTATCATGACATCTATAGTAAAGAAAATTCTGAATCAGTAAAATTCATTTAGTTATTTTAAACAAAGTCTTTGTCAATTTATTCAGAATAGAATTTCAGATAATATATAAAAATTGTGCCACAAAAGAGATGTTCACATATGTGTCCATGATTATTAAGGGACATAGAAGCCCAATTATATTTTAAAGTCTCCTGTGAGATTTCTACTATGACTTATTTTCTAAGCTATTTCTGCATTAATTTTCATTCATTATCCCTCTTTCACATAGCTTTTTCTGAAGATATGGGAGAAAAAATGCAATAAAAAGAAAGAAAATCTGCTTTCATTGTCTTCTAAGTTATATTCATTTCACTAAGGAGCTGCATACAGAATAATTGGAAGCCACTGAAAATACTAGCATTAATCATGTACACCATGCCTGACAATTTGTGGATTGAAATAGCTCTTTTCATTTGTTTTATCAGTTTGCCTGAAATTTGCTCTTCTAATTGGTTGTCACAATTTCATCACCAATGGATTTTTTAAAAATTATTTTCTAGAAAAGAAAACATACTGCTGCTGTTAGATATTATGAAATGATGAAAACACAAAAAATAGACATCTGATTTGAGTGTAAGTCTGGATTGTGTGACCTTTACATTGGTCCGGTAGGAAATCTCTGCTAGATATCTCCTTGCTGCCAAGAGCATGGATATGTTACTGAGGGCAAATAACTAAACAGAGTTTGCTCCATGATAAAGACTTTGGTTAGGACATGGAAAATGATAATGATGGATCTAATTAGCTATTTCTAGAATTGTAAGGTAACAGCCTTTGTGAATTTTGTGGTTCATTTCTTGGGATACTTCAGAGGGAATTGTTTCAATATATAGTTAGCACTAAAATGAAAGTAAAGAAATGTTGTATGCCAAGGAGAGTTTTCTAACTTAGTTTTAAGGGAAATAGGAATTTTGTCACTACACCTTCTTAGTCTATGAGAAATGGCTCTCTTTACCTTAATATTAACTTGGTGATTGGGCCTAATTTATAAAGTGGGTGTATCATTTGTGTGATTGACTCATGGGTAGTGCAATCCCCAGGGCTTATCTGAAACCTTACCACAATTTATATAATGCAGTGATTGATTTACCTTTAAAATTGAATTTATCTTGAAAATTTGGCCTTTGGTTCTGCCTCTTCAACCTCCTGAATCGTATTTTGGGGACTTAGATCTCCCAGTTTTCCAGCTGAGATGATGGACATAGCTTCTGTGGCTATTGAGCGATACACCCATATGGAGCTTGTTATTTAAACACTTGCAGCAGGATATGACTGCAATTTACATAGTAATGTGTCAGCCATGATGGCTATAAACACATATACGTATTATTTTTTCTAATTTGAGCTTACCTCTTGATTTTAAATTCTTCCATATTTCACAATGTGGAGCTCCCACTCACCATGACTATTTTAAAGAAGAACATTAATTTTTCATTACAATTCTGTAAATGTGGAACACATTCAGTCTTGCCCTTACTCATAAATGTAAAATTCCAGATTAACTGATGCAATCATTTCCTCAGACTCCAGCTTTCGACTATGATAGTAAATTCTATACAGCTATCTTAGAGACTAGAAACTAAAATTTCCCCCAACCCTTGATTTGGTTGAGGCAGACAGACTTTTAGATCAGAACTTTTGACTTCAGAAGACATTTTTTTCCCATAGGGAACTTTTGGCCATTTTCTCAAGGATTCCTTGTTCCTGGCTTAGGTTAAACCCCCAAAGGAAATACACACTGAAGAAGTTAGCATGACTATTGATGAGCGTAGGGCAGTAGTCTTTGAGAACAGTTACTTAGCATGGGTACTGGCATACAACGTAAACCTAGAGAGTGGATATCTTTCTAAGCACATAATTGATCTTTAGTTCCTTCTGGTTAATCCAAGCTGTCTTATTTTCTTGTATTCAAAGTTTACATTTAGTTCTAGATGCTTCTATCCTCTGCATCCTCTAAGTCATAAAATTAGTTAACTGAGTTACTCATGAGGTTTATTGCTCTCATCTTCATTTCACATTCAGAGATTACATTTTTTTTAAATATAATTCTTATCTGAGTTGGTTCATTTTAATGTATTTTGTTTTACTGTACAAATGGTGTGTCTTTCTTGATTTTGAACTTATGAATTTCTAAAAAGTAGACATTTTTTAGGAAAATCTATTTCATCTGAAGACATTACTTGTATTTGTTATAGTACACACATTTTTTAGGTAAGGAAAGATCCTTCAGTTCTCAAAATTCTGAGCCCTTTTTATTTGAAATTCTCTATTACAGTCACATTTGAATGATATAAGTCCACAGAAAAACTTTTAGAACATTTTTTCATTTCTATGACCTATTATTGTTTTTCATAAGAAAAGCCCAAGAGAAACTAAGTTTTTTTGTTTCTTTCCAAGTAGTATTATCCAGTATCTATGCTTATAGAACTATGTTCTTTATTCTTGAAAAAAGGGATATAATTTTCATCTTTTTCTGTACATTAGGTAATAATAAGAGAAATGATCAATAATCATAAAACAGAACAAAACATAGGGGACAACTATTTAGAAACAAGGACAGCATTTACAAGTTCTGATTGTGATCTTTGAAATCATGAACACTAATGAGAGAGTGATCACCAGTATCCAGGCACTAGACACTGGTTCAGATAGGCAACCAGAAACATCAACATTCCTCCTGATTTCCTAAGTCAGAAAACAGAGTTTGATGGTGCCGCGAGGAATATAATATGTAGGATAAAGTATTCAAAGAGAGGTAGATAGGCAGAAAGTTTTCCTAATAGTGATCATAGTTGTCCTTAGAAAACAATGACTGGTTTAATAGCAATGCTTGAATGAGTTGATCAAATGTATATAGTTATTTTTATCTAATTAGATCTGAAGTTATTTGAAGGGAGGTAGTATGTGTTATGTATTTTCCTGTCTTATCAAGATGGGTGAAAAACCATGCAGAATTTAGTATAAGTCAAGGGATCTAACTCCCACCACCGATCCAGTCTCTAACATTTGTGATAGGTAATGTGCCTCCAGAGTTCATGTGTTTGGTCTGCATCAGTTCAGGTTCCTATATTCTCATGGCTGTGTTGACTTAGCTACTAGAGAGTATAGGCAATCAGGGAGGGAGAGAGAGGAATCACAGTATACACACACACACACACACACACACACACACACACACACACACACACACATTTTTTCCTCTAGCTCCCTTTCCTAATAGACTTGTGTTGGATGGGCCTGTATTTTTCTTCCTAAAACCATGGTTCTACCAATTAGCATTTTATTTCTATTTACTTTTTATTTTATCTTATTTATTTATGGTACTGGGCTTTGAACTCAGGGCTGTGTCTTTGATGACCAGGTACTGCTCACTTGATCCATGCCCCAAGCCATCCGTAGTGGCTGCATATCCTTGGGACCTATAGTGAGATGGATTCTCAATCATGTTGTGACCATGTTCTTCCAGTTCTCCCTCTCCCTCTCCCCCTCCTTTTTCCCTTCCCTTCCCTGTCTCCCTCTCTCCCTCCCTCTCCTTTTCCCTCAATTTTGGTAGCCTGTCTTTCTTTTATTAAGAGTAATCGGTTTTCTTAGCTCTTGCTACTTCTATAGTGCTCCTTTTGATGATTCCCATTAATTCTATTCTTGCCTTTGCAAATTAAACTCTCCTAAATAATTCTAGTTGTTCTACTTTTTTGTTATTCTGAGACTCTGAATTATACAATGTTTTAAATAATGGATGAAAGCATACGTACAATCTGCTTTAAAAAAAATCTCAAGGATTTGTTTTAGTAGTACAGAGTTAAAATATGAAGAAATGAAGAGAAACATTTCCTGCTCCCATTTAGTAAATGGAAGTTAAATATTCCACTCCTAACTTTTTAATACTTAGGTTATCCTTTAAGTTGCCTTTCAGAGAAAATATTTGTATTTGATATCACTAAAGTATTACTTTTGATAAGCTTTATAGTTGGTAAAGTTTAAGGACAACCTGCAAAATCTAACATCCAACAGTGAGAATTCAGCTCAGATTGACCTTCTAGGGAACTAAATGAACATGAGAAAACATATTGGCAAGGAAGCAATGACATTTACTAACTTCTAAAACAGGCATTGTGCTCTCTGCTTTCTTAAGCCCATAAGACAGCTAACTGAAAAGATCTCACAGTGACGTGACAAAATGTTGGGAGCCCCACATAAAAGACGTTGGTTGATGTCTTGTCATGTTAACTTTATCTCTGCAAAGTCAGATGTTCTTATTCTCCTCGACTTGATGTAAGAAGATTAAGGTGCTGCATGACAGATGGGTTTAAAAAATACATCCCATTCCATCTGTGCCCTAGCTGAAAAATGAAAGTCACCCACAACTTTCATCCAAATATTTCAGGGAAATATTTCAAGGGAAGGATGCTCAAATCTCCCTTAGCATTCCTGGACAAAGGAGTGACATAAAAACCCTACAGCTGTAGGAATCCAGTGATACCCAGTGAGGAACATGTGCCCCCTTTGCCTGGCACTGAATTTTGAAATAGGAAAAATTAACCACAGAAAGCTAGTCATAGATGAGAAAGTTGAAAGGGCTGGCACTGAAGATGTATTTTATTCATAGACTGCTTTGTTGAATAGCAACTCCTCTGTACAATTACTTAAAAACTATATCTCTAACTACCTATGTAAGTTCTAAACTGGCTCAGGTTTAAGTCCCTCTCTGCTCTATTCCAAGTTAACAGCCTTTCAGGTAAAGGTCTTGTTTTTAGTAGAATCTTCTCTGTAAATAAATGATAGAAATAATTTAATATAACTTATTATTTGCATTTATTGAGTTCTTAGTCAAAGAATGAAAATTCTAATTATTGCATTTAAATTTCCAAGAAATCAAGTTGAGCGAGGCTTTATGATTCTAGAGTATTTTCAGCATATTGAGTTTTCAGAGACGACATTAAAAATCTATGTTTCAGGTCCAGTGTTCAAAACTCTTCAAATATCAGATAAATTCAATTCTATAACAGATGCAAGGGAATTTGATCAAAGGTCTTACATTTTTGCATTAAGTGAGAGTGTTCTTTAATAGTAGTTAACAGGTTTTTTTTAATAATAAAAGATAAACAGATGGGATTGGACATCATATGAGTGTTAGATATAATATATATAGGATTATTAGGTAAAATAGAAATCTGTGTTGGACATTTCTACACTTCAGGATAATATTTTATATAACCATAAAGGGTAGAAATGTAGACTTAAGATTAAAATGGATTTATAATAATATAAAATATTTATATTAGTAAGTTAGGATAATTTACAGTATCAACCAATTGATTTCTAATTTCACTCATTATTTCACTCATATTATGAATAATGTGATCTTTTCTACTTTAAAGTGGTATTACATTCCATGTGTTTGTTCCTATGTTCTCATTGAAAGCATTTGTTTCAGTAAATAATCAGTAAATAATTTTGATATTATAAGCAATGAAATACAAATGAAATGCTATATTGATAATAAATTCACTATTACCAATACATTATTGAGTGTGATGCTCAGACACATACACAACACTGGATAAAAAGTGATGGGGCAGCCGGGTGCCGGTGGCTCTCACCTGTAATCCTAGCTACTCAGGAGACTGAGATATGAGGATCGTGGTTCAAAGCCAGCCTTACAGGAAAGTCGGTGAGACTCTTATCTACAATAAACCACTAGAAAACCGGAACTGGCGCTGTGGCTCAAGCGGTAGAGTACTGGTTTTGAACTGAAGAGCGCAGGGGCAGCACCCAAGCCCAGAGTTCAAGCCACAGAACTGACCTCCCCCCCCAAAAAAAAAACAGGGAAGGGAAGTATACACAGATGGGTGCACATCATTGCTTAGATAAACTTGGGAGTTTTATCAGATTACATAGGAATGCATGTCTGTTTCTTGTAACTAAGCATGGTTTCCTAGGGATGCACACAAAGATTTAGTTTTTTTATTGCTTAGTATATGTGAATATCTAATTTTACCCTATTATTATCCATCAATGTTATTTAATAGAACATTTTATAAGGAAAAGATCTCTAAAATTCATTAATAAATCCAGGATTTATCCTTCAAAGCCCTGTTAAATTCTAAACAGGTATACAAATAGTGTGGTTTGCCTTAATTGTTAGTTACAATACAGCAGTACTCAGAGATTATATTTCTTCACAGGAGGATATTTCTCAGATCTGTAGATTAATTTCTAAGCAGCCTCTGCAAGAAATCGGACTCAAATAGTACAAGTTTCAGTTTATTCTGTAAGAGAATGTTGTTGCTTTCTTGTTATGTAAATGCAACTGCAGAGAGCTTAAGATTTAAAATTTGTTATTTTCTTTATTTATTATCATGTATTATAGAAGGATTGAGATTTGTAGTGGAATGGAACTATCTTTTCTTGAGACAGGGTCTTATTATCTAGTTCACTATACCTAGAGTTCACTATGCCTGGAGTTCACTATGCAACCAGGATAATCTCTAAGTCACAATCTTCTGTCCTCAACAAGCCAAGTTCTGGCTAACAGGTGTGTGCTACCAAGCTTGGCTATGAAAACTGATATTTTACAGGTACAACAAACATATGTGTATGCTTCCCATGAAATTTTTCCTGAATTGTAGGCATCACAAGATATTCAAACATAATATAATCAAAGTTTGTTGCCTTCATTTTCAATATCTACTCTTCAACTACACAGTCTGATTTGACAATGACACGTCAGTGATATATTCTATTATTTTTCCAAATCCATGAGAATTTTAAGATTAACTGGAACTGTTCTTCTTTTTAGGAAACTTCTCTCGCATTTCCCATGATACTACAAGTATTTTCCTGTCTAAATATTAGCAAAGCACTTTGCAACACCACCAGGTGAGCCATCATCAAATGCTGACTCAAAAGTTACTTGATCTTGGCACAAACCTTCTTCTCTGGCAGATAAGTATATTTAAGCTTGGACATAAAAGTCGAGATTTCCAAGTTGCCGTATCCATGCCATGTGAAGTTAGTTATGGAAATGATATTTGAATGAAATATAAAACTATGCTTTTGTGCTCTCTTCATCTTGGACATGAAAGGGAACTAGAATGGGAGCAAAAAGTAACTTTCCATGCACAACTTTTGTGAAGGGGAAAGAAAGAATCAGTGGATGAAATTATACTAACATAGAAAATAAACTCATATAACAGGCTTCTAAAACCCTGTGTTATTCACCTGAATAAATACAATGAATATCTTTCCAAAAGACTTAAACAGATTAGGATTTTTTTCCTTAACTTCTCCTCATGGAAAAATTAAAAGCAGATGAGTTTCTGGAATAGCTCACATTGAGCAAGAGCAGTTTGATTAAAAATTCAAAATCCGGAATATTTATTTATTTATTTTCTTGCTTGAAATATTTTATTTATTTATTTTTATTGTGAAAATACCATACAGAGGGGTTACAATTACATGGGCAAGGTAATGAGTACATTTCTTATCAAGCATTGTTGCTTCCTCCTTTGTTTCCCCTTCCCATCCCTTCCCATCTCGCCTCCCCCCCACCCCCGCAGCCTCTCGCCCCCCCAAAGCGCCCCCCCTCCAAAGTTGTAAAGTTCGTTTTTCGACATAATAATGACTTGTATATCTCATTGTTGCAATGGGTCCGCCTGTATCCCTATTTAAACGATTTGTTTTTTCTCTTCCCCTCCACAAAGTGGAGGGGGATACAAATACAGTGAAAACAGGATTTATACTGTGGGGGAGGGACATAGAAAGCAACAAAGAAAACATCTTATAAATAGGTTAGAAACAATCGCAAGAAAAAAAACTATTTGAGTCCTTATTTTGGGGTTCATTTCGCCTAACATCAACTTATCTGACGGTTTCTGCTTGTCTCAGACATATACTAGTTATTGCAAATAAGGAAAACCATGAAGCCTATGTTTCTTTGGGCCTGGCTTACTTTACTTAATATAATTTTTTCCAAGTCTTTGCATTTCAGAATATTTAAAATTGATGTTGGAAAACTGATAACAATGTCTAATTTTAAAATGCTCTTATAATTTAGGATTTTAACACATGCAAGTCAATAAAACCATGACAATATTGTGCAAACTGCATCTCAAGCAAAGGACTATAATCTAAGAATTTTTTATGTAATAATTTATATCATTCAATCCTTATTACCATCGTATAAAATTTTAGTGTTGGTTAATTTTGCCTTTTGACCTTAAGAACCTCAAATAAGTCTTCTGGTATTCATTATTATTTATGTATCCATTCTACCTTTGATTTCAGGTGAACTTGAGAAAACACAAATTTGATTGTTTCATATATATTTTTTTACATCAAGGCATTTACAAGTATTAAAGAATCTTAGTGTGGCTAATCTTCTATAGTTATTTTCTGCATTTCTTACCCCTTCCTATTTCTCATATATTTCTCCAACAGCTGAAATCACTAATTCATTTTCTAGCTCTCTACCATGCCATGTTTGTTCATATGTTCTTCTGAAAATTGAGATACACTTGTTTCATTTTTTTCCAGATAGTCTTTCTCCTGGACCATCCTTTCTAATCTTCTTCAGGTCACTTTTCATTTTCTCATGAAGACATTTTATAATCTGTACTTTTCTTATTAATTTGTTCAATGATCTCTTTCAGCTTAAACAAACTATGTATCTTATGAGCAATAAATATCATTTGCTTTCTTACCATTGTAACTCCAGAGCCCAGAATTGTTTCTAATGCATTTGAATAGATTAATGAGTAGACAAAGTTTTTGTCATTCTAAGTTGTTTTTAAAGTCCAATAGCACCTAAAAACACTGAACAGTAATTCAAGACATATTTGTTGTTTTGATAAATAATAGATTCATAGAACTTACACCTCTGGGTTCCTTCCTCAAGGATATCCTCCTTTATTCTGACTGTGTCTGTGTGTGTAAATCTCCCAGTCCTGCACATGTTATCATGTCCAGGTGTGTTTTAGATCCAGCTTCCACATATGAGAGAAAACATGTGCCATTTGTCTCTCTGAGCTTAGCTTACCTCACTTAATATGATTTGTTCTAGGCCCATCCATTTCCCTGCAAATGGGAAACATAATCTTGTTTTTTTTCTAATGGGATTCAAGATTTTTAAAAATTCTAATGACATGTAACTGTATTTCATGCTTATTGGTGGCCCTACTTTAATAGAAAAATGTGATGAATTTTACAAATCATGTACTCAAAGAGCTTCTTTTATTTAACAGAAAAACATGTGTTTGACTCCAGGGATATGCTTCCCTGATGTGTTTGTTGTTATTTGAAATCTTAATCAAAGAAGGTAACTATGCTGATTTGTACTGTTAAATATACTGTCCACTTTCTTGTTTTCTAGAGATTCATTTATTCAACCAGTACATATTTAACTAGGTAATTTTCTATTTATATCTATAAATCCTAGTTATGTATTTCAGTTTATACCTTTACTACATAATTAGTGCAATGCCATAGTTAAAGGAACTTACAAATAACAGAAACCTTAAATAATTCTAGTCAGCACTTTATTGGTACAGTTCTCTCATGCTCCTTCATAACTCACCTATAAACTGTTCAGCTTCTTTAGCTATGCTGATAAATCATTCTTCCTAACTCAGTGTTTGGCCTGGATGGTCTAAACCATGATGGTCATCTATACCTCCCAATGAGTTAGGATTGCATGTATGTAACACCATATCTAGCTTCCAATCATTTCTAAGCACAAGTAAAATTTCTAACTATAATTGCATGTTGCGCTAATTAACAAACACCTTTTTCTTAACATATGAATTGTTCCTATTAGTATGGACCAGTGTAGTGTTCTGCATAGTCATATGGCCTGCATGATTCAAATCAGATCCTAACCTTGCCTTTCCTTTTGCCTTCTCTGCTCTCCTTGCTCTGCTCTCTTTCAATCCATAGTAATAACTGTTCTACTTTAAGTTGCTATCTTTAGCTTCGATATATAGAAGAAATCAGGGAGCACTTGCCTTCCTGTGTTTAGCTTATTTCACTTAGCACAATGTCTTCTAGTTTCATAAATGATAGGATTCTATGTCTCTTTATAACTGAATCATATTCCACTGTGTACTGAAAGCACAATTTTCTTTATGTTTTCGTCTGTTGTTGGATAATAAGGTTTGCCTTGAATCTTAGCGATTGTGAATAAGGCTGCAGTAAACTTGAGCCTGCGGTACTCTTTGCTATGCTGACTTCATTTCCTTTGAATATATACCCAGTAGTGAGATAGCTGGACCATTTGGGAGGTCTAATACAGCTAGCAAGCATTTTTTATCTTCAGAAGAAAGTTACACAGTCACACACCACAATTGCCTTATACAGAAAATGATCATCGTTTAAAAAGTGAGTATGGCACAAATCTTTCTTGGACTAGCTTTGGGGTTTTCCTCATTTTTCAGCTTTATTTTTTGAGAGACGTCAATGAGAAAGAGGTCTAAGTGAAATTTGTCAATGTAAGTAACTGAGGTTACAACTGACACCGACTACCATGACCTCTCCCCATCCTCCACTTGCTTCATTGATAAGCATCTCATTGCTGATATTGCTCTAATTACTGAAGCCATTCCTGATTTCTGAAGATCCTGAGAAGCTCAACAACCTTGTAGAGCTACTTTTTTGTCCTGCAATCATTATGAAGCTGCATTTTACTTTATTTTTCTCTTGACTTACTACCTCCTTCTAAAATGTTAGAAAAGAAATAAATGAACATATTGTGATTGATGCTGGGCAAGATAATAGGGATTATGCTGATTATTCATAAATGTAAAAATATGTTACAAAGGAAACAATATTGAAATTCATTGCATCTTTGAACGAAGAAAGGAGAACAAAACTTGTGGAAGCGAAAGTGTTCGACTAATAAGGGTTGGGGGGGTAGGAGAAAGTGAAAGTAAGTCAGAAGATCAATCTGATTAAGTACTGTTTTTGCATATTTGAAATACCATGGTAAAAACATTACCATAATTAACACACATAATGACAGAAATATGAAACAGGCTCTGTACAGGATGTGGAGGCTATTGGGAGGAGTAGTGAGGACAGGTGGGTAAATTACACGGAATAGGGTCACAATGCTTTATGTAAACAGAATAATGGAACAATGCAGGTTGTTGAGATTAGTTTGGGAAAGAGAGGAGGGATGAGAGAGAGTGAGGGGCTGAGTCTGATGGTATATTATATGCAAATATGGAGATCAAAACGAAGCTCCCTTGTACAACTATTTGATGATAATAAATTATGTGGAGAAAGTGACAAAATGAAAAGTTTGCACATTATAAATAAGGCTCACATTGGAGAAAATGAGGGAGGGGGTAACACTGTTCAAAAAGCACTGTATTTGATTTTGGTACCTTGGTATTGTATATACGTTTATTTGAATTACGGAAGGGAAGGGGAACAGCAGAATGGTGAGACAAAGGACAAGGGGAGAAAATGAAAAAGCAACATACACAGAATATATTGCAAATAATCTGTACAACTTGGGAGGGTAGGAGAAAAATGAGGGAAGGGGTAACAATTTTGACAAAGAATGTACTTATTACCTTACTTATGTAACTGTAACCCCTCTGTATATCACCTTGACAATAAGAGATTTTAAAAAAAGTAAAAAAGAAATGTACTCATTACCTGACTTATGTAACAGTAACCCCTCTGTGTATCACCCTTACAATTAAATTTAAATCAAACAAGGAAAGCTCACATCGATATCTACTTAGCTTTAAGGAAGGGAAAAGTTCAAGTACTATGAATGGACCTAATTACTTGCTACAAGTAAAATAATACATTTTATGAGTATATAACAATATAATGAGATGTATAACTAGTGAATTTAGTTAAACATTAGGAAAAGTCCTCCTGGATGACGCATAAAAACCCTAGATTTCCTGTTTAGCAAGCTTAAGGAGATATATTCCTGACGTTCATTCAACAGAGAATGACAGTATTCTGACTTGGATAATTTAATCACTCATCTGAAGGGAAATGGTGTATTTGGTGAGTTAACAATATCTGTCATTCCTAAGGCTGCAGCAGAGACTCTATAGGGAAAAGGTGTCCAGTAGATGAAAGTGAGTCTTCTTTTAAGCTTGGTCCCTGATCGATTCATCTAGTGTCTGGATATGAAGATATTAGGATTCTGAATACTAGGGGGAAAAAGCTTAGTGTGAACATTCTGCTGTGCAGCTTTCTGTCCTTTCTGGAATGTGTCTGTGATTAGGGCATGCCATCTACAAGTGCTTGTATTAGTATAAAATTTGTTTATTCTATGCAATACACAAACACAAAGTGACCACTCCAATTCATTGTGAAAATAACACTTATTGCAGCAGCTGTGAAGCAAGCCAAAATTTTCACTCTTTAAGCAGATGCTTCAATGTGAATTTTATGATAATGTTGCTATAGGAAGTGTATGTATGTCCCCAAGATAGGGACACAAGAGGTTTTATCTTTGTTGCTGTTTTTTTTAATGTACTTATACTGTACTATGTGATTTTTTTTTGTTTCTCCCATGCTATAACCCCTGTTTTTACTGTATTTGATTCTGGTACCCTGCATCTTGTATATACATTTTTCTAATTTGGGGAGCAGAATGAAAATAACAAAATGTTGAACCAAGGATTCAGGTTCACCCATTGTAACAATGAGATGAACAAGACACTGTGTTGAAAACAAACTTTACAACTTCAGGGAAAGGGAGAGAGGAGTTGGGGAGGTGGGGAAGGAAGGCATGGTAGGGGAAAAACAAAGGAGAGGGTAACAATGTTCCATAGGAAATACACTCATTACCGTACTCATGTAACTGTAACCCCTCTGACAGTATCTTTACAATTAAAAAAAACCTTAAGAAAGCAAATAAAAGAACATAGCAAATACATTGCTCAAGATGTAAAGCAGAATGTTGGCTTTATAATGTGTTTTTCCCCTTGTAAAAAATAATTAATTATTTAAGCCAAAATTAAGTTATTTCAAAAAATATGTTCCCAGTTGTGTTCCATTGCAGAGCATGGAAATGCTTCCCATGACCTTCAAATTACTTATCTTATGTTCACAAGGATTCATTATAAAATTAAAATTGTTCAATATATTTTGCATGAAGTAAATATAACCTAAATCAAAATATTCCAACCCAATACAAGTGCACCAGCTTCAAATTAAGATAAGTTGTTCATCAAATGATGTATCTTAGAGAGATGAAATGCCCCAGTGGCATTAGATATTTATGACCCATATACTAGGGGACGCCCTTTATTCAAAATTCATTAAAGTCTTCTTCAAATTGGAAAGAAAATTGCAATCAAATGGGGAAATGGACTAATGGTGGAAGTGTCCAAAACAGATATGCAAATTAACATAGATAGGGACTCAAATTAGTTGTTACCAGGGGAGTAATTCTACGACCATGAGATGATATTAACTCCAATGGCAAAAATTGAAAAGCATTTAAAAATTAAAGAAAATCTTACTCATAATGAACAACAATATAAATAGCAGATCTTTCACAGAGTACCATCCTGGATGTAACCCAAGTATCAGTCAACACTGCAATAAATAAAGGCATATTGAAATGGATATTTATAAACTGGAACTAAGTCTAGTGAGAAATAGAAGTAATTATGATTATGTGCAACAACAGGGACTTTTCATAAGCTCTACTTTTGGCTTTAGCTAAAATATCTTTCCTCCTTTTCAGACAAAGAGATACTGAAACATTCTTCATGTTTAGTCTAAGCATACCCCACTGGGTAAGGTGAGCTTCTGTTTGTAGTGCTGGTTACTTTGTGCATTACAGATACAATGGTGCTTACCTCAGTGTCATTACTCTGCTTATCTATCTTTCTGAACATTGGATAACATCGTCATTAAGAGCAAAGTATGTGCCATGTTGCTTTATATCTCTTCTTAATTAGTTTCCAGGGAAGCACTAAAGTTCAGTACTGTATGATCATGCATCTCCAGTGACTGTCTAAACCATGAATTATAGTATTCATGATGAAAAACTCAAGGCACAATAAAAACATGAAAAATGTGTGGATTTCTGTGCTATTGCCCTTGTGAGCATGCATCCTGTGTGTATGTATGTATGCTTATGTGAGCACCTATGTTTCATTGTAACCTTGACAAAAATACTATTTAAAAAGAGAGGATTCATTTTTGTAGAATATATATATGTGTGTGTATGCATGCATCTATCTATCTATCATCTAAAACATTCTTGGAAAGCAGAATTTTGGGAAATAATGCTATCTTAACTGTTTTCTTATTAATGAATAATGTCCTTAGCCTTTAATCACAGTGAAAAAAATTGGTTGCAGCTGCAGATCACCTTGAACAAAAACATACTCCAACTGTTTCAAGGGGGGAAAAAGCACCATTTATGCTTAAGAAACAAAAGAGAATCCATCCTGAATTAATATATAATGAAGGAAATGGTAATTATTTGATTCAAAGGTTTCTTGAATCTCACAGTTGCAATGTCTTTTGGAACTGCTTCATGCTGAGAACAGCACATGCAGTAAAGAATGTGAAATGAAGCCATGTTGAGGGCTCTGGGGGTTTTACAAAAAGTTCCCGTGTCTTTTAAGAATGATTGAATCCAATGCTTTGTTCTCTGGTTTCACTGGCCAGCTCAGGCTCAATTGCTTTTGAGAATGTAGTGTTTATTACATCCATTACATAGAGAGAAGCAAATGAATTGGTCTCAACTGTATAAATGGAATTGGGGAAACAACCAACTAAATAATTCCTTGATGAGTGTTGTCATGGCAGAAAAATAACATCTTAATCTTATGAGTCGATCTGAGTCCTTTCTTAAAAGCTTACATCAACTTCTCACAGAAGCCCTAAAGCCAGTTTAGTCATTCTCCTCACTTTGAACTTTTACAGATGTTTTAATATAAGTCAATCAGGCAATTTCCCTCCTTGACAGAAATGGATGACACCAGAGATGTCTTTGGGTGTATTCTATGACCTGCTAAAGTCATAGGTTAGCTTAGTACATAAAATCATTTTAGTACTAATGTAAAAATTAAAGAAAAATTGATACTTGTCTCTATATTCATTAAATACTATTAGTCCAAAAGCTAATCCATTTTCTAACAGTTCTGAGGACTTAAGTGCTTTGGGTCAAAATCTTTCAGCCTGTGTATAGTTGTAGAAGAAGTTGTGAAGAAGTTGTGCTTAACTACATATTGATCAAAGTCATATGGCTTAATTAAGCTTTGAATTGAAAATGCCTAAATCATAAAGGTGGCTGGTTTGTGTTTTTTGAAAACTATAATCCCAAATTGTATACCTATTACAGGAGTACTAAGAAGCTCATCAGGAAAATTATACAGACTATCTTGAACCAAATTGAGTTCAAAGTTCAACTATGCCTGCCTTTTAACTTTGGTCTTACTTTGTCTTGAAATGATTTCTGATGGAATAGGGTTGCTTTTACATTTTAACCCTCTGCAGCTTATAAGTTATTTCAACAATTTTCTCCTAGTGGCTGAAAAGTTTTTGTAAAGACAAGCACAATTTTGTATTGAATTTTCTCCAAGGAACCCTCAGATTCCAAATTTAATTGAAGGTAGGAAATCAATTTATATTTTACAAGTTGCACTCCATCTCTCTCTTTTGTCATAAGGAAAAAATTAAACCACAATTATCAGTTGCACAATTTCAAGTTTCACAGATACCAGTAATTTATTGGGGGAATTTTAGTTTGTCGATTTCCAAAGACCTTTTCTGGAAAGCTGAACTTTCATCCTCCGCATCATTACAGTATTTTCAACTACATGCATCAAATATCCATGAACAAGCTCCTAATTCACAACTTGATTGTTACAAAGGTTTACTCTTTAAAAATACATATTATTTGATGGTGGTAATGGGGTTTGAACTCAAGCCTTCACACCTGGTAGATAGGCACTTTACTGCTAAGCCACATCTCAGCTCTCTGCCAGGCTGGTTATTTTTGAAATAGGGTTTTGCTCTCTACCTAGGAGTTACTTGGATTATGATCCTCCTATTTCAGGCTTCCCATTTTAGCTGGGTTGACTATCTTGCACATCTATGTCTTTTAATACTGCCTAGGCCAACTTCCTTAAAACCTTTGCACATCAGTATAGTTTATCAAATATGAATATTACACAATCACCTTAAATTAACTGTTCCTTGTCCCTAATATCTTCTTATTCTAATTTTGGCAAAGGACTCGAGATTGAACTGTGTGTCAGGAATACATGTGGCCACAGTACTAATACAAGGAACATTAGCACACTAGTTTGACAAAACATCAATGTTCTAATATGCTGACCCAGTTTTCTGGGTATTCATTAGGTTGTGTGTTTTTGTTCTTAGAAAGCACTTATTTCATTTATGTATAAGAACTGAATTAATAAAATAGATGAATTCAGTCAGGTATTTTCATAATACAGAACTTGCATGAGTGAAGTAAATCATGTGTGAGACTCGAATCTTTGGCACATTTATATAACATATGCAATGATATGTTTTCTTGTCTCAAAAACTATGTTTTTTGAGAGCTGGGTGCTAATGCTTTCTGCCTGTAATCCTAGCAGGGAAGTCCACGAGACTCATGTGTCCAATTAACCATCATGAAGATGGAAGCATGGAGTGGTAGCTCAAGGGGGACCATGCTAGCCTTGAGTGGAGCAAGTAAAGGACTTACTGAGTTGAAATCTCAGTACTGGAACATATGCACACATGAAAATCTTCAAAAATTAGCTATGAATATTTGAGACAATTTCTAGCACAGAGAGGTAACAATTTGTGACTACAACATGCCAAAAGAAACAAATCATTTTATTTACAGAATTAGATTTATAATGTTATACATTTACCATGAATGATTGGAAAATGTTAATTTGTTCCTATGTAAATGAACAATAAAAGGGGAGAGTTCATTTCTCATAAGCTACAACAGAGGTTTCAATGAGTTTAAGTTAAAATTTACAGCTCTTATATTGTCTAAAAACTGTATATGAAAATATAGTTTTTTAAAAACAAAATCAGTTCAGCTATTCCACAGTCTTTTTGTTAAGGCAACCTGAAGTGAAAAAAATCCTTTAATTTTAGAAATATTCTAATTAACTAAAAAAAATCCTATATATGCCTTCGTTATCATCTTACTTTTTAAAATAGATTTCACAAGTGTATGTTCTTGAGTCCAATTTATGATTATTTTGGTCTAAGAAATACATATAAACTTTTAGTAGCTACCATAGACCAGCTACAGTGATATACATATATAACCTCATATACTTAGATTAGAAGGATAGGAGAATAGGAGTTCCAAGCCACCTAAGACCCCCATCTCACTGAACCAGTTAGATGTGATTATACATTGCTCTAATCTCAGATACCACACATAGCTAGGAAGGTCATAATACACACAGGCTTGGGAGAAAAAATTGCTACTGCTAAAAAGGACTTGGGCATGCTTAAGTAATGTGGCACCTACTTAGCAAGCTCAAAGCCCCAAGTTCAAACCTCATTGTCACTCCCCCCAAAAATTAAAAAAAATTAAGCAGAATATGAAATAACTACATATGTATTTCATACAAGAACTTAAGAGCATGTTGATATTTGAGAAATTGTAAAGCTAAGGATAATTTGGGTTTAATATTTCACATTTTTCAAATTGTATTGCCTTTTTTACCTAATATTTAATTTCATATGCTTAATTTCATTCTACTTTAGATTTTAATTTTACAAATATCATTGGAAATTTTGATTGCCAAATTTGAATAGGAATTTTGTCATCTTGGAAATGAAACAAATATTTTTATATCAATGACGAATTAACAATTTTTATTACTGATGATACAAAATATACTAGGACCATGAATTTGAAAGATTTACAATGCTAAGAGGAAATAGAACTTGTATATTTATATTTTTAAAGTATATTCAAGAGAACCCCAAATTTAGAAAAAGGAGAATTCCTATCATTAAAAAATATGAAAATACTGCATATATTTCTTACATAAGAAAGTTGGAAAAAAAGAAAGTTAGAATTTTTAAAGAGTTCAGTACATAAAAAGTTCAAATATGTTTCTAGAAGCTAGTTCGGTAGTAAATATTGCATATCTTCCCATGCTTCTTTCCCTCAAGAGGAACTCTTGGTCTTCTTCCATTTCTATCGGTTCCATTATCCCAATAGTACATAAAAAACAAAAACAAAAAACAGTGAATGACCAAAAGAGTAAGAAACCGCTATTGGAAAATTTACAGCTATTAACCGCAGAGTCCAGTGAAATGTGTTGCTTTCCACCGTGTACTAGTTGGTAGGGTAGCTCCATCACAGATTCCACAGATTATCCAAAGTAACAGAATGTACAGTGGCACAGTTCTGAAGGAGCCTGGGAGGCCATGGCCCTCATTGCTTTTAAATCAGAATTAGTCTGAGGGTTGTGAGAAAGCCCTTGAAGTTGTCTTTCTTCTTCCTCCATGTTCTCATATCATCTTCTCTGTGTTCACATTTCCTTTCAAGGAGAGGCACATCAGTCATGCTGGGTAAAGACTCACATTTATGACATCCGTGTCACTTGATCATTTCCATTACAATCCTGTCTCCAGACAAGATAACATTTGAAATGTTGGTGTTTTGACATAAACCCATGAATGTGTGATACATAATGCATTCCATAACACTGTTGTAAGCATTCAACTAAAATAATTATTTGGCTCATTTTCTATGAATATTTTCACAAGTTTGTGCAAAACACAGCCTGACATTCCATGAGTAATAAATATAGTTCCCATGGAAGCAGTCATATTTCTGTCAATATTGCTATTAAACAGCATGGTGGATAATACTCTATTACTCATTGTGATGGTTAATTTTACCTTTCAGCTTAGTTAGTCTATGCTGTTTAGTGTGGTAAAGCACTAATTTAGATACTTGTGAGGTATTTAAGAATGTGATTAACACTTAAAATTAGTTGATTTTTAGTAAAATAAATTAACCACCGAAATAAAAGTGAGCCTTCTTTGATCAATTAACCATCATGAAAAAGTATCACAAATTTCCCAAGAAAAACCAAACCTGCCTAAAGAAAGCAATTTAAAGTTCTCTGCCGTAAATCTGTAGCCTGTTGATATTCCCTGCAGATTGCAAACTCAATACTGTGACATTAGTTTTTGCCGGACAATCTAGGCTGATGGAATGTCCTACAATTCCGTGCTTTCCATAAACTTACGATGAAACTACTTTAAAGAATAAAGAGAAAGACCCAATATCTATTTATTTACAGAGCTATTACCAATGGCACTTTGCGTTCATTCAGTATACTTTCTTCAGTGAGTACGGGATAAGTTATGCTGTAGTAACAAATTTCAAGAGTTAAAGGAAACAAATTCCAAGAGTTAAAGGAAACAAATGCTGTGTCTTACTTACACAGCTTACCTATTTGAGGCTTGTTTCTTTTGTTCTACACAGACACCCCAAACAACCTACACAGTATCACTCTTACCAGCTTTGAAATGCCTCAGACCACAAGATACACAGCATTTTCAGTTACAGCTTATTGGGCATCATTAGTTACAGAGACACACTACCTCTTGACCTCAAATCCACAGATGCTCAAGTTTCCTATGTAAAATGATACAATATTTGAATATCAGCTATACCATCTTTTCATATATTTTAAATCTCCTCTAGATCACTTACATTGTAATTATAAAACAGTGTAAATGATATGTAACTAGTCTTTACAGTGTATTGTCTTGTGATAATGGCAAAGAAAAGTCTATTCAATGAAGACTGTTTATTTTTTGGAATGCTTTCAGTTCCTCAGAACATAATTAGAGAGGTCATATGGTAGACAATTGTCTACATGAGTTAATGAAAACTTTTAGTAAGACCTGCCTGTCAAACATACATCCTGTAATATCACATCACAAACCTGATATTGCCTCTCTTAAATCACTGGTTTGGGATTTCTACTGTTAATATCACTTTGCTAGTAATTGTCCCTGGAACAATATAGTTAATTTCACAAACGTATTATTGAAGCTTAGAGGGAATCTGGTTCATCACCTTTCAAATTAAGATATTTGAATTTAATTATTATATTTTATGTGGATTTCATTTTGAAAGGCAATTTACAAACCAATGGAGATACTGGAATGAGAAAGAAGAAGAAGGAATGAAAAACCCTACCAAACACAAGATATCATGGAATGAGCAGCAATCCTGAGATAGCCTTACTCTCACAATGGAACACCTCACTTTTTAAGCAAACACCAGGTAAAAGGGGAAAAAATATACGCATCACCAAGAAAGCATCTATTGATCTTGCCTGGTTTTGTCAATTAGAGAGATGACATGCTTAAGTGGTGTATTTATGAGACCATTCTAGTTTCTCTTAGAAATTGCAGTCTCTGCTCATTGCTAACATTCACAGTTATTTATGAGGCAATGCCTTCAGAAAAATGTCCACACTGAGTGGGAGTAAACCCAGGAAACTGCTTAAAAATGTGAATGCTTGACCAACAAAGAGAGAAGATGATAAAGAAGGCTGTTCCCACAACGAATCAGTTTATGTTAAACCTATTACATGGAAACTACATTTTCAAAACCAGAGCTACATTCTTTCATACTTGCTATATGAAGGAAACTACTGATCCACTTGTCTGAAAGGGAAAGTGATTTGTAACTGAGTTGAGCTCTGCTTAGGAAGGAGGAGGCTTCAGGCCTCCCATGCTATAATCTTTGCTGTCTTCGCCTGTTCTAGGGTGAGACTGGTTTGCAATTGTCCCTCATCTTGGCAATTTTACAGTATCTTGAAATTGTTCTCGCCCTCACCACACCTCTATAAAAATACCCCTTCAGTAATTCTTTCCAATTAACTATTCAGGGGACCAACTACTATTGCCTACCAGGAGTGATGTAGAATAATACACAGTTTATCTCTTCACAAAAGAAGAAGGTAAAACACAATTCTGATTTGCAGGAAATGTAAATCAAATTATACAGGACCATTATATGAGTCAGAAATCATTCTGCTTTAACTGTCATAAAACCAACTAAAACTGATTTTTAAAACCATACTGAAACAAAAAAACATAAATAAAATATAATATATGCTTGTCATCTTAGCTAGTAAATTGTGTCATGGTAGTTTTTGTTTGTTTGATTTTATTATTTGTTTCTGTTTTCAGTTATGTAAACTTCATTCCCTACAAAGAACTCTGTCCCTGACTGAAAGAACATAAGCTCACTCAGGCCTACAGTTATGTCTCTCATAGGAGACACAGCTTCTCCATAATCTCAATCTCGACACTGTCCTATCAGTCTCTCTATTTAATTGTATGCATACTCTACTGGAAAAAAACTTTAGATCAGAAGCATTTAGTCCTCTGATCCCCTTCCTACCCCTTGTTCAAGAAAGAAGTCCCTACTGTTAATAGATGAGAAGACAAGGAAAAATGACAGATACCCACTTACTTTTCTCCCTGCAAAACAGAAAATTCTAGCCATCTTTACCTTTCCAAATTCTCATCTGACTTCCTTTTGTAACAAGACTTCCAGTCTCAGTTTTGTTTTTTCTACCCTATAATATGCATCGGAAACACCCCAGGCAGTAGGCTAGGGAACATGTCATCTCCTTTGTTAGTCTCTGGATCACCACTCACTTTACTGCCTCATATCGAAAAGACACTATTATTTGTCTTTTTTTTCTTTTAAGCTGATGAAAGCAGAAAAATAAATTTGATCTATTGACTTTGCCATGACTAGAAACAAGAGACTTCACTCATTTATTACGGTTTTTTTTTTCTGTAGAAAACACCTTTCATAGGGATGATTCGAATCTACATCTACCTTAGATAAAAAACAATGCAATATAGGAATGATAATTTTATCTCTTTTGGTTCTTCTGTGCATGTGTTATTGTGCATGTCTTGAGTAGCCAAATTTATATGGACTTATTAAAAAAGGGAGCAGTTAATTATATTGATTAAATTCTGGCTATTACAAATTGAATTATATACTATTATTTTGGATTAATTCAGCTAACATCTCATGATTGACAAAATCAGAACAATCTTAGTAATAGGGCAAAATTCTGTACTTTTAGAATAGAAAGGTTAATGAACCTTTACCATATGTTGAGACGCTGAGTCAATATTTTGGTGCTGTTTATTTCATTGTAGAAAAGTTTTACTAGATAGGTTTCCTTAAAATATTTGTTGTGTATAATCAACACAACCATGTGACCATAGTATTTGTATTCTTTTCAGCATCTTCTGCCTTGTTCTGTTGGAAGGGTGCATATTTCTATCCACATTATACTCTTTCCTTGCAGTTCTGTGAGAAACAATGCATTTTACGAGAACCGAGCTGTCAACTACAAATGGATGTTAATGGCATGAAATAATGAACAACCTAGAGTCCAGCCTTGTCCTGTTATTCTGGAGATCCAGCCCTAGAGACAGTTATAGTTCATTTATCTGGAGAGCATAGCAGCAAGTACAGTGTTTCAGGGGAACTGTGAAGGCCCAAATCACTGCTCTGCAGGGCCACTGCTAAATCAAGTTTATTTTATGTGAAAAAAACCACAATGTTTCTAAATCCCTAGGACCCTTGTTATTATTATTTTTTCTAGTTCTAGGCCCTGAACGCAGCGACTGGGTTTTGTTTCTGAGAGTTTTTGCTCTAAGATAGCATTCTACCACTTGAGCCCTAGCTCTACATCCAGCTGGCTTAGAATTGTGATCCTCAGATCTCAGCTTCCTGAGCAGATAGGATTACAGGCATGAGCCACAGGCTGCTGGGCCAGTGTGTTGGTTTTTGTTTTCTCCATCTTCTGAGTTACCATTTTTATTCAGACTACAAAATGTATAATTTTTTATCATTATCTACTCATCATCATTCACTATTATCACTGTCATTCGTATCCTCATAACCCATAATGGTGAAAGGAAATATGTCTAATATATATGCATATATATGATCATTGACATATGAATTCACTTTGGTATTAGAGTCATTGTTTTATGATTCTCATTTTCCCTAATGGTGGAATATTGATACTTTTATGTTCTTGTTTTTGAAATAGGAAAATACATTTTTTGTAATGTACTGCATGTCATCATGCATAACGTTATTATGTTTGTCCTAATGTCAACTACATTGCCTTCATCATCCACCAGCTAACACTGCATCAAAGACTATTGTATTTTACTGACAAATGACTACCTAATTAAAGTTTTAGTCCATGCTTAATTCCCTGATAATAATTGCTAAATTACCCATATATATTAAAAATTGTCATCTGAGCTATAAATAATATGGGTATTGTTTGATAGACATGAATTGAGTAGACATTCTAATTCTTTTAGGAGTTCAATGATCCCAGACAAATTTATTTTGGATGACTTTTATCAGAGTTTGTTATGTTCTATTGTGAGGTAAAGAATTTTGCATGAAGGCATTGGAAAATAATTTAGTTTCTTTTGAGAACAAAGTGAATTCAATTTTAAGAAGTGCAAGTTTGATTGCTGGGTCATAGGGAAGCTCTATGTGGAGTCTTTTGAAAAACCTCCATATTGCTTTTCAAAGTGGTTGAACAAGTTTACACTCCCACCAACAGTGCAGTAGGGTTCCCTTTTGACCACATCCCCTCCAGCATCTGTTGTTTTTAGATTTCTTGATTATAGCCATTCTAACTGGGTGAGGTGGAATCTCAATGTAGTTTTGCTTGCATTTCAACAAGGCCATACTAAAGCTACCAGCACAACTATGTTTATAGCAGCATTATTCAGCATAGCTAAGCTATGGAACATATTTGCCCCTCAGTAGATGGATGAATGGATCAAGAAAATGTAGTATATATGTATACAAATATATTAATATATATATATATACATGTGTAAGTATATATGTGTGTGTGTGTGTGTGTGTGTATATATATATATATATATATATATATATGAATTCTATGCCTCCATCAGAAAGAATGACTCTGCCCATTTGTTAGGAAATGGAAAGACTTGGAAAAAATTATATTAAGTGAAGTAAGCCAGGCCCCCTAAAACATAGGTATCATGGTTTCCCATATTTGCAATAACTAGTATACATCTAGAATAATCTTACCAGACAAGCAGAAAAGGTCAAAAGCTATGTACATATGACTGTATAAGATGATACTAAGTGAAATGAACCCTAAGATAGGGACACAAGAGGTTTTATCTTTCTTGCTGTTCTTTTTTGTACTTATAATGTACTATGTGAATTTTGTTTCTTTTGTATGTTGTTCCCCCATGGTATAACCTGTGTTTTCTCTGTAGGTGATTCCGGTGTCCTGCCTCTTGTATATACATTTTTCCAATTTGAGGAGGGGAAAGGAAATAAAATGCTGAAACAAGGATACAGGTTGGCCTATTGCAACAATGAGATGTACAAGATACTGAGTTGAAAATGAACTTTACAACTTTGGGGAATGGGGGAGGGAGAAGTAGGGGAGGTGGGGAAGGAAAGGATGGTATGGGTAAAAAAAAGGAGGGAAATATTTAACATTGTTAAAATTGCCAAAACTTCTATAAAAAAGTATATGTCTGTAATCAGAAACAATAATAAATACTATATTACCAGGAAATTCACATGTCATTCTATTATTTATTCTATTATATAAGTATCAAATACATATAAAATAATTTGAATAATATGTTTGTTTCAAATGCTAGTACTTTTGGAAAATTTTGAACACACAAACATAGAATTAGATTCTTCCATATATCATTTTGTGAAACTATATATTTGCATGTATATATTTCTTTTTGAAAATAATTAATTTACTTTTTATTGTTATTAGGAAGGTGATATACAAAGGGGTGACAGGACATGAGTCAGATAAAGAGTATATTTCTTTTTGAACAATCTCATCCCTTCCCTTACTCTTTCTCAGTTTTTCCCTTCTATGCCCAACCTCAAGTTGTATAGATCATTTTTAACAGAGTGTCTAGTGAATGCCACTGCTGAATTTGCTCACATATTTAAAATTTATTTATTTATTTTATTGTGAGAATACCATACAGAGGAGTTACAATTACATGGGCGAGATAACGAGTACTTTTCTTACATTTTATCCCACAATTTTTATGACCCCTTACCCTCCCAAAGATAGATAAATGATGAAACAAGACAAAATATAAACAAAAATAGCAACAAAGATAAACCTTTGTTTCCATTTTCTGGAGTACATTTCAATAAATATTACTTTATATGATTAGATGCACATAGGCATTGTGCCTTCAGATTCCTCTCCTAAGAGTATTCTCTTTTGGTTTCACTGTGTGTGAATGCCTAGAGTCCTGTACAATTTATCATTTCTCTGTTTATTTTAGGTCTAGCCTCCAAATATAAGAATAAACATACACATATGTAACACACAAATTTCATTACTTATATTTCATTATATATAAATATTATATACTATCTCTATTTTATATGTTTCATTATATATCATTATATAATATTAATTCATTATATTAATATATAATGAAATATAAAGTGAGTTTTATATAAAATGACTTTTATGATTCCAACTATATAGTACTAGCAAGAATGATTAGTAGTTACAAAACATTCTACATATACAACTGAGACTGTTATTATTATTAGCAATTCTAAGGAATGTGGTCCACAAATCTGTTTCTGATGTTACTAAGAATTAGAGATTTCGATTTCTCTTGTGTCCCCAAATTACATGAGTCTGAGGTTCATGATCTAAGTTTAAAAGGCAATGAGACTTTTGTCCTGTATTTTATCTCCTCCCCTTGAGAGATGGTCCCGATCTTGTGACAAAAGTCATTAATAGTATTTATTGATATATAATATTCAAAAATTATTCTCCTGCTATGTCTCATCTCTCTGGCTCTATGTGTATATCTATCATCTACCTTCATATCTATCATCCTATCATTTATCTATCATTTACATCTACATCTACAAATCTAGCTATCCATCTATCAATCATCAATTTACTCCCATCTATTAATTATCTGCCTTAATCTGTTCATCAACCTACCTATCCATCACCTATTCTTTCCTATGTTCATAAGCAACCTTATTTCAGGGTTTGTAGGTCAAGACTTATTTTCTTACAGATCTGGAGGTACAGATGGCAGCAAGTGTGAACTCACCATAACTACCCCTGTCACACAGAGCAGAACAATGAGATTGGAACTGCTTACTGAGTCCCTGGGAGAGCAGCAGGAGAGCAACGATTGTAAATTTAAAACAGGAAAATGCCATTTTGGAGCTGTGGATACATTCTCGTTGAATATAACTGGGACTTTAGAAGGACATTTTTTTTTCTGTTTTAAATTCACAGTAATTGAACTCCTTGTGTCAACTTCCCTCTCCACAGGCTAAGCCAGCATGGCCACTTTGAAGGATTTGTTCCTCTGTGACCTGAAGAGCAATAGGCATTTCAAACAATGGCCTCAGAGGCAAAGCACATAGTGTATAAGAAAATGACTAAAAAATCCTGAAAGGATTTCCAGTGCAAGGACTTCAGAGAGTTAGTCTAGCCCTGCACATGAGTTTCCTGAAAAAAAAATAAATAAAACAAAGACTTAGATTTGAACATAGAGTAACAAAGAAAAACTACAACAAACCCTGCTGTTAAGAGATTCCTTTAAGCAACCATGTAGGATATTTGTGTTTGCTTTCTTCCTGCTTTGTTTTGCAGCCCCCTTGTTTATTGGGTTTTAACTATAATGAGTTTGAAGTAAGTCACATTATTAAACACAATTCTAGCACAGGTTTTGGGCAAAATTGTGAAGCAATACTTCTAAAGATACTTTGAGATCTTCTTTTTGTTGTGCTTAGATATTGATTGAAAAAGTCATTGCTGGTAATTTATTCTCCTGGTACTGCTATCCACACACACAGAGAAGGATATTCCCTTATAGATAATCCTATTTATCCACAGAATTCAATAGCAAAGACAAGTGCTTTATAAGCATAGGTTTTAACATCACTAAAATATTTCCTTATTTATAACTTAAGTTTAAGGAGAAGTGGTATTTCTAGAATCAATATAGTATTTTTAAATATACCTCCTTTAGATTGGTAATGTAAATTGGGTCTTATCTTTTTTTATCTATAAGAAAGTCTTGTACTTTTTTAAAGTTATAATCTAAATTCAAATTCACAACCTGTATTTTTCTCACTCAGATCTACATACTTCCTTAATTCATAATTATATTCCCCATGCTAATGTATTCCTGTGCTATAATTTTTAATGAATTTATTAAATTGAGTTACAAAAGAATTACCTCAAAATTTTGTGGAATGAATCTAAGTAATCATGAACATATCTAGGAAGCTTAAAATCAATAAGGTAGAACAAAACAAATGACTGTGAAAATGATACTGCAGAATATTAATGGTGAAGTAATTTTAATAAATCCATGCATGAAATATATTCCATAAGACCCTGAACAGTTCTCAGAACTGGTTCCCTGATTTTCTTGGAGCTTTGTAATAATCTTTTTCAAGAAAATCATATGATTCACTGGATACAAAGTTCGGAAAATCTCTCCCAGGTTCTGAGACATAAATGAATCTTTTCCAACAAGTCTTCATAAATACCATGTATTATGATATGTCAAACAAATGTTGTACTAAAAACAGAATGTCTACAATGATGTTTTAATTGCATACTCTTGTACCACATATTAGCAGGCACAGTTTTTGTAAGTCAGAGCAATCCATAAAGTTAATTTTCTGATTAACTGACCTTATCCAAGGTAATATCCTTTGTCTGAGGGTTTAAAATGTTCATAAAGGATGAACATCAATAAACTACAGTATCTCTGTTTTTATAAAACCAGTTGAGCTTCAATTCTGTGCTGTCATTCAGAGGTGCCTATGTATTCATGGCAAGCTGATAGTGGGTAAGCTCAGTCACTATTGAGATGAAAACTTAGGCCTGAAAGACAGGCCTTACCTGCATAGAATTGCAAATAGATAAAAGAAATGTGCAACTAAGTATAAATTAAACATAACAGGGTTATAAATAAACAGAATCAGCATTACAGACTACACTTTAGTGAGTTTACATGTAGTTTGCATATATTAGCACTCAATGCAGACTAGAACAAGATATTTATAAGCAGATTTTGGGTATGAATTAAACTGAATAAGGCACTTAAATTCCACTAAAAGAAAAATGATATTGATAGCATTTAACCTGTTGGGCTATTGTAACAACACAACAACAACAAAAATCATTCTCTGTGGTGTAGGATTTCCATATAAAGTGATAATTGTTTAAAAATATTATTAGCTTGCTAGAGCTCTGTTTAATTACTCAGGTTCTATATTGCAGTGTATATTTACTAGGGTTTAAAATTGCATCTTGGATTTTAGTGCCTTTTAAACAAGACCCTGTAACATATACAATAAAACTAACAAAGACAACCAATAGCATAACAATCACATTTCAATATAAAATACATTAAGAAGCAAATATTTCTTCCTTATTGCTGGCACTGGTTGAGTAAGCACCCATAAAAATTTGCAAATTTTGTATTTGTACATCAAGTAATTCAGACATGTCTCCAACTTTGAGCTCTTGGTGAACTTAGATTGGAAAGTGAATGGAGGAGCGGGGTGAAATAATACTGTTCTGTATAAGGAAGGATGCACAGGTACGACACTTCTATTGTTGAATTCTGAGAGTGTTACTCATAGCCCAGCATATGTGTATGTAAGTGCTTTTGGAGGGAATTAGTTTTATGTTGATCCAGTCATTTCTTTGTGTGGGAACAAAACCCATTTGTATCTCGCTGAAGTTGCAGTTATGTTCTGTAAGCAATGGAGTAGAAAGCAACACACCACCAATTGAGATTTTGTGCACCCCTTCCTAAGGTTGGTGACCACTATGCTCAAGTCAACCAATGTAAGGAGACAGAAGGACAAAATATCAACTGTGAATGATTGCTTTGAGAATTCCTATTGGTCTTCTGTATTTAATTGTATAAGAATTATGCAATTTTCCTTGAGCTACTATTAGTTAATGTCTTAAAATCTGAAGTCCAGAAATCATTGCAACTTATTCAAAATATTAACAGTGGAATAAATGTGTCAAATATCTCAAGGGAAAATCAATATTAGTGCTGTTATATGAGAAGCTATTATTGTATTTTAATTCATCTTACATAAATGTGTCATTTTAGCATTATTCAAATGCATATTTTATGATAAATGTTTTATTATTTTATTTTATTTAGCAAGTATTTTATTTATTAGATAGGAAAGATATATTTCCATACATGTACATAATGTATTTTGTTCAAATTCACAGCCCTCTGTTGCCGTTTCTTGTGGTCACGCTCTTTATTTTTAAACTAATTTTTAGGTATTGGAAAAAGTCTAGTAGATATTTCAAACTACCTTCTCTCCTATTTGCTTCTCTATTGTGGAAGCTATTTGAAGATATGCAATAATGAATTAAGTATATATTATTAAATAAGCAAGTTTTGAGTAAAACTACATGTCTATTGGCTAAAACAAAACCAGCATTGCCTTGTGAAAAGAAACATCCTCATGTTTGGTAGAAATTTGTCCTGTAATGTCTTGATATGAGAGGAAATATGATTTAACAAATACTAGTATTTTATTAAGCTCATTACTATATACTATTTGCTGATACATTGGAACTATATTTATGAATAGAACATTAAATCCCTTCGAGAACACTCTAAGAAGTTAAGAGCACCTAATTGGAATGACTGTGGTTGATAGAATTAAAATTTTCTAATTCCAAGATGAAGCTTAAGGTGTCAATTATGTGTGTCTAATGTTTTCTCAAATTAAGGTGTTCTAATTTGATTCAATGCTTTTTTTGCATGCAAAAAAAGCAAATAGATAAATTATATAGGAGCATTTTGATGTAGGATTTAAAACCAACATTTCTCTGAGAAGATGTTGATTGAAAATAGCCATTGCTTATTTTCTAAAGTATATTCTCAGATATTTTCCACTTGGAAATGCTACTTTGAAGAGTGATATTAGAGGGCTCTTTTATGAATTGACAAGTGACCTTCTGCCTCTTCAATAAGCACTCTACATTTCTTTTTTAAAATTTTATTTTATTGCAAAGGTGATCTACAGAGAGGTTACAGTTACTTAAGTAAGACAATGAGTATGTTTCTTGTGGAAGAGTGTTACTGTCTCCCTCTTCTCTCCCATTTTCCCTGCCCCCTCCTCCTCCCCCTACCAAGTTGGTAAAGTTCATGTTGTAAAGTTCATTTCCAACATAGTGTCTTGTGAGTATCAAGGTTGCATTGGCTCACGCTTTGTCCTTTGTCTCACCATTTTAGCACTCTACCTTTCATTTCTTGCCATGACAACGGTGTTAAAATCTCCAAGCTGATGCTTAATTTGGCTGCTCTCAAACTATGTTATCAATGTGGAAGCCTTCCATTCCTTTCAAAGTAACCAAAGTAGTGAAATCTGTGAGCTCAAAAAGGACAGCACCTTTGAGCATGGAATAATGCAAGTTATATTTTTGAAAGCATGGTAGATTTATGTAATTTTTATGTATTGGGAAACGTTGAAATTTTACATAAAAGAAATCCCAGCATTTACATTGCAGATTGCATCTATATAGTCTAATCAAGTTGAGGTAGTATCCATGATCAGAGTGTGTGGCGACCCGTGGCTTTGGGAATAGTATGTAATTTTCATGGACTCCGGGTAAGCTAAGGACCTGTGAACATTAGTGGTCATGCTGACACCGATCTTCCCATTTCCAGTGTCAAACAGACATTCCACTCTACAACCACATCCCACCCCTAACCATCACACAGACCCTACCTGCTCCTTTGCCTATCCAGGATGCACCGCTCCTAAGACTGTGCATTTCCTCAGAGATTATTAGAGGGTTTATAAACTCAAGGAGACAACGTCTCTGCTTCTGCAAGGGGACTGGAAACACTTGGCATTGAGAAAACCGATGGTATGTTATGAGTACTGCAGCCTACACACGTGAACAAATGCTTCTATTTGCTTAGCTTTTGCGTTGACTGAAGTAAAATTTTGTGAGTAAAATTCGGGCAATGACTTTGAAAAGGAGCAATTAAGTTCTAATTGCACAGTTATTGCTGATAATTACTTTTTCATTACTAATCTTCTTTATTCTTATAGATATGTTCTGTATTTTCCTTTACCTTCCTGGACAGATATTTCCATACATAACAAAGGAAGTAATTTTTAAAGCATAGTTGTCTTTCTGTGGCTAAATATTGGAAGTCAAGGAATTAGGAAATTTAGCAACACACTTCCCAGTAGCCTCTTGTTGAAACATGAATGTAGTGTTTCTATTTCATATTTATTTAAAAGAATTTATCAGACTGGGGATGTGGCACAAGGAGTAGAACAGTTGCCTAGCAAGCATGAAGCCCTGAGTTCAAAACTACCACCAAAAATTAACAAATAAAGTATGAAAATTACTTATGCAGGAACATTAGCCTCATTACTCTAGTAAATTAATTAATTTATTTGAAGAGCAATTTCATTAGTCTGGCAAGGTTATGGTCTCAGATTACCTGAGTTGTATTGTGAATAGGAACATTTTATTTTCACACTATTCTTACATTCTTATAATTATATATTTTATTTTTTATGAGGCTTGAACTCAAGGCTTGGAAGCTGCTTCTGAGACTCTTTGTGCTCAGTGCTAGTGTTCTACCACTTGAGACACAGCACCACTTCTGGCCTTTTCTGAGTAGTACATTGGAGATCAGAGTCTCATGGACTTTCCCAGGGCTGTCTTTGAAACAGGATGTTCAAATCTCAGCCTTTGAATATCTAGGATTACAGGTGTGAGCCACCAGTGCCAGCTTGTTTTGATATTTTTTATTGTGAAAATACCATACATTTTGATATTTTTATAGCTTTTGTGCTCAGTCTATTATGAAATTTTGACTTCTTTACTCTCATGAAGAAAAATAACTACTCGTGTATTTACTTTTTTGTCAATATAGACACTCAGAAATAAAAACAAAAACCAGTTTGATGAGTTCTTAAATGTGGGAATTCCCCACATTATATGGAGTTCAATAATTCTGACAAATCAAAAAAATGTGTATGCAAAAAAACCTCAGGTTAACATTGGAATTGAAACATACTAAAAAATAACAACATTATAAGATATAATAATTAGTGATAGAAAACATTTGCTAAGCATACTAAATATCATCTGGTGAGCAAGTGAAGTAATTTGCAGAGTAAAGAGACAATAAAAATAACTTAACAAATAAACTTAACTGTACATCTTACAAAGGATTGATATTTAAAATTTTGGAGGAATTTAAAAAACAGGAAAAAACCAAATGTTCTGATTAAAAATGCACAGTAGATATAAAGAGATATCCACCAAAGCAAGATTTATGAATTGGCCACAGGTACACGACACAATGATCAACATCACCAATCATTAGAGATATAAATCAAAACCACAATAATCTGTTACTTCTCAGCAGTTACATGGGTATTACTAAAAAGGACAAAAGATAACTGATGAAAAGAATGTGGAGAAAAGGGTCCTCTGCATTATTGATGGAAATATGAGTTAGTACAGTCATTTTTGGAAAATACTATTGAGGTGCTTTAAGAAAATAACAATAGGTCCAGGCACATATTCATGTCAATCTCACCTATTTAGGAGATAAAGACTGGGAAAACCCAGGATAATAACTATGAAAAAATTGGAATGGTTAGGGAGAACCCATCTCAGCTAATAGTCCAAATGTGGTGGTTCATGTCTGTAATCTCAGTTACTCATAAGGCTATAAGTGAAAATGTTTGTTTACATACACACAAGGGAACTATTGGGACTATCTAGTCAGAAAAACCCATCCTATCATTTACAACAATATTGGTGGAATTAAGAATTAATTATGCTCAGTGAAATCATTAGACTCAAGTCCTGCATGATCTCACTCATGCTCAGTGTAGAGAAGTTGAATTCTTAGAAGCTGTGAAGGATTGGAAGCTGTAGGGTGGAAGGAGAGATGGTCAAATCTTGTCAAATGGGGATTAAGTTGCAGAGTGGCATGGCTGCAGACAGATAGGAATGTACTGTATATTTCAGAAATATAAAAGACATGATTTGAAATTTCTTCACTGTAGAAAGTAACAATGTTTGAGGAAACACATGCAATGATTTAAATATTATACAGTATGTACATGTGTTGAAATACTATAACAGTCCTACACAGGACTTTGTCTCTCAAATGTCCCTCTGTACAGTCCAAACTTCGTAAAGCAGGAAGGAGAGAATATGGATCCAATCTTATTCCAGTTTAAAATCCTTCAGTGTATTTTCCCTTACATTCAAAAATTTGAAATACAAAGTTGATTCTATGTACTGTAAGTGGCATTCAATCATTCTCTCAGCCTCCATGAGCCAATCCCACCAACTTCTGCTTGCCTAGTTATGAAACTCCTCCAAGTGGCATTAGGTGATAAGTTTTTCCTTTTCTTTACAAATGATTCTTTCTAATGGATAAGTAAAATTCTATTGTGTATATATACACCCTGTTTTCTTGATCTATTTGGTCCATTAAGGGGCATCTGTGCTGATTGCATACCTTGGCAACACATTCAGCAATACCTTGGTGAGTACTGCAGCAATGAACATAATTGTTCTGGTGGCTTTACTATATCCTAGTTTGTAATTTTTGCCAGTCTTGAAAGGAGGTTTCTCAAAAAATAAATCATTAATCAGTTTTGAGTTTTTCTCATTTGTGGTGAAAGATATGGTCAACTTTCTGCCTTTTGACTGTGAGTATCCAATTTTCTCAACATTCATTGAAGAAAATAGACTATATACACTATCATGTATTTTAGTAACTGTTGTAGATTAATTAGTATGTGTGGATTTACTCTGTTTGTTGATAATGTTTAATTTTTTTTTAATTTTTTTATTGTGAACATACTGAACAGAGAGGTTACAATTACATGGGCAAGATAATGAGTACATTTTCTATCAAGCATTGCAGCCTCCTCTTTGTTTACCCTTCACATCCCTTCCCAGCCTCCGCTGACCCCCACCACCCAATCTTCCCCACCCCCACCACCAAAGTTATAAAGTTTGTTTTCGACATAACAACTTGTACTTCTCATTGTTGCAACAGGTCCACCTGTATTCTTAAACAACATGTTTTTCCCCTTCTCCTCCACAAATTATACCGACATCAAATATAGTGAAAGCAGGGGTTATACTGTGGGGGAGGGACATACAAAGCAACAAAGAAATAATCTTATAAATGCATTAGAAACAAATG
>NW_012267264.1:3056469-3084341 GCF_000151885.1 Dipodomys ordii
GGTGTAGCTGAGTCAGGCAGGTCAGGTTAAGTACTTGTGACCTGCTAAATGACTCTAGTTTTCTTCCAAGGCCTGAGTTGGAGCTAGCAGCTCCGCCAAGCTTTGTCAGTATCCAAGATGGAGATCTCCGATACTGGGGGGGAGGGGTGGCCTTCCCTCCTCTGCTCCCTGGGTCGTCTCTGGTCTGCGAACTGCAGGATGAAGATGTCTGCTCCTTGTCAGTTCTTGCTGGTGTTGAGTAGAATCCGCTCGCCTGCTGTGTCTGGCTCCTTCATCCCGGACTCTCTGTGATTCAGGTATGGCATGGTCGGCCACCGCCACGGCTGCTGGCAAGAGCTCAGAGCTGTCTCCTTGCCTGGATTTTCCCTCTCTGGCCTCTCTGTTCTGTGAAGGCACACTTGGTGTGATTCTCTGGCTTAGGACTGTTCACTGTAACACTAAAACTGCTTTCTATGAAAGAGCTTGTTTAGCCTCCACCTTCTCCTCTGCCATCTTCTCGGAACTGATAATATTTTAATTGTTATAGCTTTAAATATATTTTTAATTCAGTCAATGTGATTTATTTAGTTTTGTTCTCCTTCTTTGGGATTCCAGTAGCTACTTGGAGCTGTTGTTTGGTTCCATTGTAATTGGAGATGTCATATAAGATAAAGAAATCTCTAAAGACATCACAAAATAAAATCAAACAGAAATTTTAAAATGTTAGATTTAATTGATCCAGTGAAGTTATAAAATGCAACATGAGTCAAGAAAGAAATCAATTAAATATGGTACCAATTAAATATTTTAAAAGTGAGTTTGAAAAATAATTCCATTTACAACAGCAATACAGGGAACAATATATTTGAGAAATTTTTATTGTAGAGGTTAAATGAGTTATCCATTAAAATAGCTGAAGGTAATATTGAGAGAAAATAAAACACAGAATGATTCCATATGCTTATAGAAAAAGCTATGGTTAAAAAAATGTACTATTGATAATATTGCAAGGTATAATATTGATAAAAATGACCTCATTATTTAAAGCAATTTACAGATTCAAGTCAATTATTAAAATATCAGCTGGGTGCTGGTGGATCACTCTTGTAATCCTACCTACTCAGGAGCCTAAGTTCTGAGGATCACAGCTTTATATGTATATATATATATATATATATATATAATATTTTATATAAACATAGTATTATATTATTTATATAATCCATAATATAGATATATTATGTAATACATAACATATTCATATATATATATATATATATATATATATCAGTGACAGAAAAGGAGTCTGCTCCCTTAAATAACAACAGAGGATACACTTATTGCAGTAACAGGTTTTATGCTAGAGATTATCCCAGCTTAAGTTATCATCTGTAGAGTCCCTTGGTTTATCTCAAATAGTTTATGTGCTTTCGTTTCTCCTAGGATTTTAATACTGAAGAAGGTGAAAAATATTATTTTCCTTCACTTTCTGTCAACTATCCTCCATGTTTAATATCTGGTTCCTTTTTTATTCTATTCATGAGTCAGTGAAACTGAATATTCATAGGAGAATATTCATAAAATAGCAGAGAAAGGAATGGAGTTTGACACTCCAAAAAGTATAATACCGAATAGGCAAAATATGATTTTAAACAGACCATTGGATCATTGCTGAGTATATTGCCTTTGACCCCGTGAGTGGAAGCCCATAGACTGAATGATTAATACCAATAAATTACATCTCTATCATGTGAGAATTGAGAATGATTTCTGATTCCCCCAAACTACAAAATCCATTTCTTCAAACTTTGCAATGGCATATGCACATTATATTTGACTTTTTCCATGTTTTGAGTCTGATATTAAATTTAAGATGATAGAATTACTTTAGTATCCTTAGTGTCGGTATTATTCATATTCATGTACCTGGCTTTGGAACTTTCACACTCTCCTGTCATGTCACAAACCACTGCAGTACCTCCTGAATACTCTTTCAAATCTTCCTACTCTGTACACCATTACATCATACATCTTCTGACAAATATATCTGTAAGCTTTAAATTTTTATGATTAAAAAGCATTTGCAAATATAAGATTGTGGTTAAGGAAAAACCAAAATGAAAAATAATAGAATAAAGCTCCCAGTGGAGTGGATTTCTCTGAAGTCCAGTTGTCTGCCTCACATGATGGAAAGCAGAAGGGCCTTGAGAAAACCTTGCTGCCTCATCACTGAGAGGCTGTGCCACCCAGAGGTTTGCTGGGACCTGATTCTGTACCCAATGACCTGTCCTTCACATTCACATGAAGATACATGTTGTTATTTTTCTGTATCTCAAACTGGATAAAACCAATAAAACCACAAATTCTTTGTGTCATTCTTAAACCCACTGTTGATTAGCCATTGTTCCTTTCCACTCATCCAATGCCCACATTGTCCAGGATGCCCTTCACCAGAGCCACGTGACCTTAGGGTCAGGAAAGTCTTAGCTCGTAGTTGTTCAAAGAAAATTTTCCACCCATGAGATCATAGTGCTGAATAGGAAGCCTAGGACACGGTGAATGTTACAGAAACCGGCTCACCATTGTGCTATTTGCTCCCTGTCCCTGAAACAATTTTTAATGAATGAAATCATTATTTTTCTAATTTCTTTAAGCAAAGAAACTAGTGGAGGTCTGTAATTGATGATGTCAGTCAGATCATCTTAGCATATTCTCACATCTTAGCATATTCTCAGCAAAGACTAGTGCTGTAATGTCACCACAACATTTTGGAGCTATGGAAAAACCCACTGACAATCAAGTTGCCTGTAAGCATATGCATGTTAATTTTGGCTAAAATGTCTTACTGTGGTGTTAATAATGCTGTGTATGTCCTCCCTAAAGTTTTTCAAAGTGCATTGTGCTGCAGAATAAGCAGCAAGTCTAAAAATGGAGACCTATATAGTGACAGCATATATATTGGCATTGATAAAATAATATGATAGGTTATCCTTCATTATGAATATTGAATGATGATATCACCTGTCATCAACTACTATAAATATATTCAGCTATCACTATTGGCTAGATTTATATGGAAGATTATTCTTTGTCAAATCCAGCTTATTTGAGAATATGAATATGTATAGGGATATTTTGTCATATATATAATAGTTTTCTATTCAATAGATGTAAATTAACAATGTTATAATAAAACTATAGTATTTACCCACTTGTGTGGAGGGTTGTTTAAAGTATAATACCATTATATGTGTGCATATATATATATATATATATATATGGATATGTATATATGGACACACACACATACACAGAGAGAGACAGAGAGAGAAAGAAGGAGAGAGAGAGAGATTTCCTGAATGCCAGAAAATGTTACTGTAATGGTGAAAACAGAACAAAGCATTCCAAGTTAATATCCAAGATGTCAGGAGCTGTTTGCAAGCAATTCCACCCAACAGCCTCCTGCCTTTGTTGATTGTTGTTATAGACTAGATCCTCTTAGCTTAGTGGTAAGTTGCCTTTAGGGATGTTTTCTGAAATTTGCTCTTCAGAAACTTGGCCATCCTAAAATAAGATTACACAAGTCTCTCCCTGAATTGTGCCTGACTACCAAAAGATGAAACTGTCCCCCATGTGATTGCTTCAGCGACAGCAGAACTGACTTCCACAAATTCAGTACATTTAAAAAAAAAAGTACTCCACAAGCAAGTCTGGCTACTTCTGAAGCTCTCTGCTCCTTCCAGAATATGGGCTTTTATGTTTCTCACATTTTGAGAATATATGGTATACCACCATTAAATAAGGTTCAACTTGAGATGTGAAAATATTTTTGTGGTAATTCAGTAGTTAGTTACATTTATACGTTTTCTGATTATTGATGTGCAAATAATTGACTCTTCCCTCATTTGAGCATTGGCTGTTGCTTCTTGTCTTTGACTTTGGAAGAATTACAATTTGGAAACTGGATTTTTCTAGGCAACCGTTTCTGTAATCATGACAGTTTCTAGCAGATGCAAGTTGGTCTGTGCTTACTTGCTACAGCCAAATTTTAAATAGGTATGAAAAAAATAGATGTTTCTAATGATTTATTCTAGCCATAATTTAATACAAGTTTTATAAAGAATGTAACAAATTAAGCCTAATAAAAAAACACATACCAATAAGAAATTCAGATGTAAGCTGTAAGTATTAAGAATTTTTACTTAGTCTTACCTTGTTAATTTATTAATGTAATCACACCAATAATGTTTAAGATATACTTTTCCTTTGTCTTTCTCCCCTTTTTTCTTGTTTTTCTAACACCTTTCTTTATTTCATTTCTCCTTACTCCATCTTGCTATATTGACTTAATATCAAAGGAGCCAAAGGCTCATGTGATATATATATATTTTTTTAATTCCTCCTCCATCATGTCCTAAGTGAGAATGTGAATCAAATAGTTGTCTGTATTTTAATTATACATTTCTGAACCTTTGGCTTTTCTTCTAGTCCATTCCTCTGAAGCTCTGGGTACATATGTTTCTACCCATGTATGCATGCACACAAGGATTAAATTAAGAACATTTAATGGATAAGAAGTATTTACCAATCAATATACAGATAATACTACATTCATCATCTTAAAACCATAAAAATACTTCATCTGTAAGGAATGTCTGGACCATTTCTTTCCATTCCTTCTTAGTTTAATACATTCACAAGTATATTTTTTTATGATAGATATCATCCTTTTATTCTATTTTAAAGATAAGACTTTCTAGTGTAATAAGCCTCTTAGAGTTAGAAAACCAAGTCAAATTCAAAAGTTATCTATGGTTTTCATTTTTGGAAGTAAGGAAATCATTCTAACATTAAGGTTATCAGTGATATAATATTTATTGGTTTGCTATTTTAATTATGTGTACATTTATTTCTTGAAGAACCTGTGTCAATATTTTCAAATATGACTTCAATACCTACATGAGCAGCTAAATTTTATGTACCTGATAATAATCAGATACATAGGTAACAAGTAACCTAATTTTAAAAAAATAGGGAAGGACATCAATAAACACTTTTCTAAAGAAGACATACAAACAATGTTGAGCCAATGTTCAACAAAGATATTCATCAGGAAAATGCAAATCAAAATTTCAATGAGCTATCACCTCATATCTGCTAAATCATTATTATCAAAAAGACAAAGATAAAATGCATTGGCAAGGCTGTGGAGAAAAAAACAAAAGAATCCATTGTATACTGCTGGTAGGAATATAAATTGGGTTAGCTGCTCTGAGAAACAATATGTAGGCTTCTCTAAAAATCAGGAAATCACTATTATATGACTTTCACTATTGAGTATATTTCTAAAAAAAAATTGCTGAAGAGATATCTATTACTCTATGTTTATTGCAGCATTGCTAGCAGTAGCTGAGATACAAAATCAAACAAAATATTCATCAGTAAATGAATGGGTAAAGAAAATATGAGTATGTAATGGAATACTGGTTAGACATACAGAAGAAGGAAATTCTAATGTTTACAGCAGTATAGATGGATGTAGCCAGAGGACAGGAAAAATCCCTGGCACTTAAAAGCAAACATGATTTCATTCACATGTGCAATCTAAAGACATTGTGAACAATGTCTTTAGGAGGAGAGATTGGAATGTTGTTTCGATGGAGGTAGTCAAGAGATGGATATGTTACAGATCAAAGAATATTAAATTTCAGGGGGCTGAGAAGGTGGCTCAGTGGTAGAGTGCTTGCCTTGCATGCCTGAGGCCCTGGGTTCGATTCCTCAGCACCACATAAGCAAAAAGAAAAAAGCCGGAAGTGGCTCTGTGGCTCAAGTGATAGAGCGCTAGCCTTGAGCTGAAGAGCTGAGGGACAGCGCTCAGGCCCAGAGTTCAGGCCCCACGACTGGACACTGCCCCCCACCCAAATAAAAGAATATTAAATTTCAGTTGCATGAAAGAAGGAAGTTCACCAGATAGGTAGCATGACATGGAGATCCCATTTAAGAATAGTGTTTTTTATTCTTGATTAATGACATCCAAACAAAAACATTATTTGGGGTGAAATTTGAAAAAGCTTTCAAATTTTCATAATGTAAGTATTTAAAGGCTAACAGCAGTGACAGGCTGCGTTGGAAAATAAAGGAGAAAGGATTTTTCATTCACTGTCTCAGGGATTGCAGTGCAAGGTCAGTCCTGAAAACCTCCATAGACAGGAAGTGATGAGCTGCTCACTTCAGAACAGCAGGAAGCAGAGAGACTCAGGAACAAGGTGAAGACCACACATGTCTTTTGCATGCCAATGCAGGCTTACTTCCTCCATCAGGGCTTCTCCTTCCTTCCAACATCTCCCCATGATGCCACAGGATGATAACTCACAAAATCCCCAGTGTTCATTCGCATTCTGACTCTTACTTCACAAAACCACACATCAATCTGATTTTGCCCCTAAGTTTACCTGACCAAGAGATGTTATACACATAAAATGGTACAATATCTACTCTTTATTTTTTTCACTTAGTAGAACAAAGCTTTGTAGAAAAATAGAATGGTGATACAAAGGACAACAGAGATACTCACAAGACACTATGTTGGAATGAACTTTAGAACTTGGGCAGGGGACAGCACCCAGAGTGGAAGAGAAGTAGGAGGAAATTAGGGAGGGGGTAACACTGGTCAATAAGAAATGTGCTTGTTAGCTGGGTGCCAGTGGCTCACAACTGTAATCCTAGCTACTCAGGAGGCTGAGATCTGAGGATTGTGGTTCAAAGCCAGCCCAGGCAGGAAAATCTATGAGACTCTTATCTCCAATAAACCATTCAGAAGACTGGAAGTGACATTGTGGTTCAAGTGGTAGAGTGCTAGCCTTGAGCTGAAGAGCTGAGGGACAGCACCCAGGCCCAGAGTTCAAGCCCAATGATCAGAAAAAAAGAAAAAAAAAGAGAAATGTACTTATTACCTTAGTTATGTAACTGTAACCCTTCTGTACATCATCTTTACAATACAAGATTATTTTAAAAATACAGATACAGTTCTTTATTCTCTTCAGTTGGGAATTTCATTGGGCCTTCTTCTCATCCTTCTTGTCCTGAAGACTTGCAGTCAGCCATGTATTCATGGTAAAATTTTCTACCCATCTGTGGCTCATTTTCTCTCATGTCTTGAATTTCACTGTTGTTCTGTCTGATCAGCTAGTTTGCTACTCATTCTAAGGAAAACTAACTGGAGGTTTAGGGTAAAGGGGCTGCCAGTTTTCCTTGCCAAAATCCTATTAATTTGTCTGAACTTACTGACAAATGCTAACAGCCATGACTTCTCTGCCTTCTGCTCAAGATCAATTTTGTCACCTTTGGCAACAACATGGCTGATTGTTAGGGTGCATCCAATCTGTCCCTGCTGATCTAGGTTAAAAGGTGGTGGCTGGTGAGAAGAACCCAAGCAAGAATTCCAAAGAGTCTCAATGTTTTACAGAAAATGGATCTGGTATTCATAAATATACATTTCTCCATCCATTGCTTGTGTTTAGTATATTTCAAGTTATTTGTATTTGTAGGACTGCCAATTTGGTCCATTGTTACAACTGATTTTGGAAGAAATCATCTCTTAACCTTTAATTCCACCGTCTTTGGAAACTGTACTAAGAGCTGCACAAATGTGGTTAAAAAATAAAAACAGAAACAATAATTGGAGCCAAATTGTAGTGAGTGCTTAAGACATTTAGCTCCAGACCATACAGAAGACAGAGCACTCAGAAGTGGCAGCCATTTGTGCTTGTCCCCCTAGGATGCTGCCAGATGACTGGGAATATCGGCTTCCCGTTCTTCCCACCTGAGTGTTACTGATTAGAGCTTTTATGACTACACTCTCTTCACTCTGAGGAGTAAGTTGAACCTCTACTTATGACACTGTGTTGAAGTTTTGAGAAGCAGACCTCAGTTGTTTGGGATGCGGCCACTGTCCATCCATGACTATGGATGGCATCGGTTATATCAGGCTCTAATTAGAAGAGGAAATGACAAAACGCCTTGGAAGTCTGATACCAACTCTAGTTTGTTAGATCTGCTGGAAAGACTAGTTCCTTTTCTTTAGACACCCTATGGATTATAATCTACCAATGGTAACAAGAACTTCAGGATATTTGTTTGATTCTACCAAGGTCAGAGATCCAAAAGTGACAGTTCAAATTTCTTAACATGTTAAGTGTTTGCAATTAAACATGATTTTAAAGACACAACATAAACTTATCACTATATATCATTGATTCAAGGGGAAAGTTCATAGCCACTACAGATTAAAATATGAAAGTAATATTTATTTTTTATTGTGAAAATACCATACAGAGGTGTTACAATTACATGGGCAAGGTAATGAGTACATTTCTTAGCAAGCATTGTTGCCTCCTCCTTTGTTTCCCCTTACCATCCTTTCCCATCTTCCCCCCCCAACCCCTAGTTTTTCGACATTACATCTTATGCATCTCATTGTTGCAATGAGTCCACCTGTATCCCTATTTAAACAATTTGTTTTTGCCCTTCCCTCCACAAATTATACCAACATCAAATACAGTGAAAACAGAGGTTATACTGTGGGGGAGGGACATACAAAGCAACAAAGAACTATCTTTGGAAAGACTTGGAAAAAATTATATTAAATGAATTAAGCCAGGCCCAAAGAAACATAGGTCCCATGGTTTCCCTTATTTGCAATAACTAGTATATGTCTGAGACAAGCAGAAACGGTCAGATAAGTTGACGTTAGGCAAAATGAACCCAAGATAAGGACTCAAATGTTTTTTCTTTTTTGCTATTGTTTCTAAAAATAATATTTAAAAAAATAAATCTGCCTTATATTGGAACAAATCTTATTTTTTTTTATCTCAGAGCACAAGTTACAGTTTATCAAGAGACATGAGATTTGATTATAATGAAAAGCATAAAACCATGGAGAAAATTCTGATTCCCAAGGCTAAGTAGTTAGACTTTTTTTTTTTTTTTTTGTCGGTCATGGGGCTTGAACTCTGGGCCAAAGCAATGTCCCTCAGCTTTTCAGCTCAAGGCTATCGCTCTACCATTCGAGCTACAGCGCTACTTCTGTTTTTTTTTCTGGTGATTTATTGGAGATAAGAGTCTCTCGGACTTTCTTGCCTGGGCTGGCTTTGAAATGCAATCCTCAGATCTCAGCCTCCTGAGTAGCTAAGATTACAGGTGTCAGCCACCCCACCAGCGCCAAGCTAGTAGTTGCATCTTAATTCTTTATATATATGCTTTCCTTCAATTAAACCAATAGATCTGCTTAAAAGAATAATAATGAAACATTCGGCTTCAAGTTAGTTCACTAAAACTACTGAAGAACTGCTTACCTTCTATGATCGAAATACAAATATGGGAGCAAGGTCACACAATTTGTAACTGCGGAGACATTATGAAATACAATACTATCTTAAATGGTGTTCTATCCATTCATTTGCCATTGCACAAATGACTGAGGCCAGGAGAAGCAGGTGTGCTGGAATTCTGCTTGGCCTTTAATTGAGCATGGCACTTGGGTTTTGTAGATGGCTATTACCCCTCCATTTTTACATGAGTAGATACATGCTGTTCTGAATTTTAATAAACCCTGGTGAAGAGCCACAATTGTCCCTCATCAATGGTATGGTGACAAAGTTCAAAAATATCACAGAAGTGTGGGGAATGCTATGTTCAGATATTTGTCCCCAAATGAACATCCCTAGCAGTTTAGGGGAAGGATCTAGCCCACAGCATGCAAAAATTGGTACAGAGCCAACGATTTGAGTGCAAAATGCTTCCATAGTAATTATTTACAGAAACCCTAGTGGATATCTGCCAAAATCCAATAATGGTTATAATTAACACTTGGAAATGACTGATGTATTCATTCATTCCACCTTCTCAAGATGTGGTGGGTGGCAAGAAAGGAACTCCACCAAAGGGACCCCACCCTGTCCCGAGACAGAAAGGGACAGCACAGCTGCCTGGTGGACAGTGTGCATTATGGGAACCACTGCAAAAGTCTGAATGCAGGAACGTTGAGACAGCCACATAAAGCTCATACTTCTTCTAGAATGATGCCTGAATTTGCCTTTAAAATGACACACAATCAAATAGTTAAAGTAAAAATTTCAGTTTTAAAAGGACTGTCAGGAACTGATAACTGTGTCGTGGGACTATTCCCTGTCCTTGAACAAAGATGCAGTCTATCTATCCTGCTGTTCACAGACCATTAGAGGTAGTTGTTTTATTATTATTATTTTATTGCTATTCATGGTGCTGGTGTTCTATTTTAATTTTATTTTATTGTAAAGATGCTGTACAGAGGGGTTACAGTTACATGAGTAAGGCAATGAGTACATTTCTTTCCTAGCATTGTTACCCCCTCCTTTGTTTTTCTCCTACTATCCCTGCTCTCTCTTTTCCTTTCTTTCTCACTCTTCTTTCCTGTTTCTGGTTACTGCTTATCTAGCATCACAATGTCCAAGACGGTCTAGTGTACATTCCCACAGAGGAGGAAAGCTGGGTTAAATGAATCCCCCAAGCCTTGGTTTGGGAGTAATCTAGTTCTCCCTCTACTTGAAGATGACGAAGCAATCTCTGCAACTCTCAGTATTCCATGCTTTCATATAATTTAGTACGATGCATTTTGTAATACTTGTTAGGACACTGAGTCATAAAGGTATTCGAATAAAGAAAGAGTAGAAAATAACCTCAGAACACCAGATTAACTTCAATGGAAAGTTGAAGAGAGACTCAGTGGAGACCTGAGGAGAGTCAGGAGACTGGAGGCATGGTGTAGTAGGGGCAGGGGTGGAGGAACTTAAACAGAGGTAATGGGTGGGGATCCAGGTCCTGGATAGCTGGAGGGTTCAGAGAGTTTCCACTAGTTTATGGTAATGGTCTGTCTCCAGGAACCTATTGTTTGAATAAGTCTCCTGCCCCATCTCTCAGATGCTCATCGCCTGAGAGGGTCAGGAGTGGGCTTTCATATTTTGATGATAATTCTGGGCTGGAGATTGGCCTGGAGAATTTTGGGGATAGTGGTAGTCAGTAAGCCAAGCTATGGGAGCCACATTGAGTTATGAGAACAAAGCCAATTCCCATCAGTGCTAAGGAGTGAATCCGTGGCCTTGCATATACTAGGCAAGCACTCTGCTACTTGAGCCATGCCCTGAGCTTCTCTTACTCTGATTTTGCTTTTGAGATAGGGTCTCATTAACTTTGCCTTGGATAACCTTAACACATAAGGTTTTTCTCTCCCTTCTCTCAGTTATGAGTTGCTGGTATTAAAGACATACACTACTAGGCCCAGCTAATTCAATATTTTTTTGAAGTAAAGAATTTTTTTCATTAAACCCAGAATACTGTTCTGTCTAAGATGTCTACTTACATGTACAATAGCTCTGGTGATTACTAAGAAGCCCACATATTCTACTAAGAGGACTTTTTTCCCTCCATATTTAGAAATGAGAATATATCCACTGAGTCTCTGCCTTCAAGCTTTCATTTTTTTCTGAGATTTTCCCTTTATATACAATAATACTGTCTTCAAATCACATATTAAGTGGATAGCCTAGACATTCCTGAATCAGATCTTGGCTGGAGACCCAATTTAGAATTTCTTGCATTCTTCTGGGCTTAGATATTTTATTCAGCAAACAAGAAAGGATTTGAGGATTATGTGATTGTAATTTTTCTAGCAGGTTTTGCTGATAAAATACCAGATCCATGTCCTGTAAGGTAAAAAGATTGTAGTTTGCAATTTGTTTTATAGATTTTCATTTAAAGCCAGGCATGCTACAAATATTTTATTTTTTAAGAAAAAGAATGGAATTGTTTCTGTGATGGTTTTATTACATTTTTTTTCTTACAGCTTGTTGCTTGTAGTTTATATTTTCTCCGCTGCCTTGTTTTCTTCTACACAGAGCAGGCTGTTGAGTCAGCAGTGTATAGACATGGGAAACAGGACATGATTACTGAGATTCCTTTTATGTTCCCCTTCAGGGCAGCCACCTGCTTTGTCATTGAAAAAGAATGACTCAGATGGCACACTGACAAATACCTGGTTGTGCTGTGCAGCTCACTTGCAGCTCTGCTTTAAAAGAGGGTAAAAATGGAGATTAAAAATTCATTGAACTATCCCTGTAGAGACCAGCTAAAAGGCCTTCCTATCATAAATAAAACATTAGCAGATTCAGTGCAGGGCAATGGGCCGCTTTTATGATTATTATACCTAAATGATGCAGGAAAACAAGGCAACAAGATAAAATTATATGTCAAGGCAATATCAGAGTCCCTAATGCATTCTCTGACCCAACAGTCAAACCCTTTCAGTCACAGGTTTCTTTGTAGCTTACTCTTTGAACTGCAAGAGTCTCAACAAAATGTATGTCAAAAATTACAGTAGAGTTGGCACACGCTGTATACTTTAACCTGAAACAAATGCTCCCTCTTTTCAACATTAGAAGCTCCTGGTACTGTTTTCCAGGAGCCTCAGCAATGGCGTTGCATACAGCCTTAGCATACAGTCCAGAGCATTCTGGATAGAAACTATTCTGATTCATATTGTTTTGTAAAAGTATCAGTAATCATGTTACAGAGATAGGACTTGACTTTTACAGTTAGTTATTTGAACTAGTATAACATGATCACAATATTTGAATGTTAATTATTAATATAGTATTTTAATAGTATTAATAGTATTTTAATACTATTAAAATCGTATTTTATAAATCAATGTCCTGTTATAACTCTATTTGGTGTCTACTAATAGAAATCCACTGGAAAAATTTTCTTATGAAAAATATTGTCGTGGAGATGAGAGGACAGGGATGATAGGGGAAAAGCAAAGGAGGAGGCAACAATGCTTGATAAGAAATGTACTTATTACCTTGCCCATGTAATTGTAACCCCTTTGTACGATATTTTCACAATAAAAAACATTAAAAAAAGAAGATATTGTAAATTTCAAATTTTCACTCTAGGTGCCACTAGTATGAAAATATAGATGCCTGTGCAGAGAGGATTTCTTCTTATTTTATTTATTTTTATTTTTTGGTCGGTCGTGGGGCTTGAGCTCTGGGCCTAGGCACTGTCCCTCAGCTCTTCAGCTCAAGGCGAGTGCTCTACCACTTGAGCCACAGTGCCACTATCTCTTCTTATTTTTTAATCATATACCCAAACAAGTGAAAACAATATGCTCCAAAACTGTGGTTTCTTTTTATTAAAAATGAAATAAGACAGTTTTGTATTTCTAAGATAAAATGATAATGTTATTCTCATCAATTTGTCAAAATTAACAATGTCTTAAATTTGCAGATCAACAGAGCAGACAGCAAAACATCATAGTAGTATATTCTATGAAATGGGAAGGAAGATACTCAAAGCTAAAACTTAGATGCTTGAAATTGGAATCAGAGTAGCACACCACATAGAATTGATTATGTTATTACTAAAATCCTTTACTAAGCAAATTTATAACAGAGGAGGGCTTATTCCGTTATTTAAAGCAGGATCATAGTTCCTTGAGGGGAAGTAATTAATGAGAATATTCTGAATCGTACTTTGAACCAATTTTTGCATACCTTGTTTGATAATACTAAACATTAGACAAGAGTAAAAGAGAGCTTAAAATATGATACTATGCACAGAGTTCATTATAATCCAATTAAATTGTATAGTGATTTAAGTTAGCTTTCTTACTTTGAATGCAGGTGTTGTAATATTAACAGATAATCTCTGATCTTCAATGATTTCTTGACAGAAGATATGATGACGTCAGTGCTGCTACTGCTACGAATTGACTTCTGGTACAGGAAACAATAACGATTTTTTCAAAACATTCCAAATTTTTTTAGGGTTAAACATTAATCTTGGTGTTTAGATCATACATCCAGATATTCACATTGTCAAAGGAATACATGCTTAATACGCATCAAGAACTTTTATGGGACTCATTTTAGGGACTATCCCAATGGAGAGTCTCAGTACTTTCATTCATGGATTTTTACCCCTCTTTCAAATAAATGAATTATATTTTAAAAATTTTAATTTAAAAATTTTAATTTAGAGAATGTTCCTGTATTTTTGTATTTCCTCCTTTTTTTTTTTTTTTTTTGGTCGGTCGTGGGGCTTGGGTGCTGTCCCTCAGCTCTTCAGATCAAGGCTAGTGCTCTACTGCTTGAGCCACAGCACCACTTCCGGTTTTCTGGTGGTTTATTGGAGATAAGAGTTTCACAGACTTTCCTGCTGGGCTGGCTTTGAACCAGGATACTCAGATCTCAGCCTTCTAAGTAGCTAGGATTACATGTGTGAGCCACCAGCACCCGGCTTTCCTCCAATTTTATACTGCATTTCATACATTGCCATTATTTTACTGAAAAGTCCATAAAGGAGAATCAATTAAATTCAAACATTCTTTTCACTAATATAATTTAGAGTTAGCAAAAAAATTGAAAATTCAGTGCATATTTAGAAATCATATTAGCCTTGTGTCCTAGGACACTAAACCACCCAACTTTTCTCTTCTGCGATTATTTGACTTATGAGTTTCCAGTAATGGTATCCAGCAACATATTTCTTATTGTGTTATTCACTAAACTAATAAGATCTGAGAAATTATGTAAACTATTGAAAATTTTACAAGGATGAAAATAACATAATCTTTGCTTTTTCTTCTTTATTTTACTTTTCTGATATAGATAATATGCCCTCCTTCCAATGATAGCTTATATATAATTTAATAAAACTTATAGGCTTGAAATACTGGCACAATAAGAAATAAATTAGTAAATATGGAAAAATATGATCATTCCATTAAGGCATACTTTTTCTGCCTAATCCAATTCAAAAAATCTGCCAGACTCGGGATTACAGATTTTTTTTTGCATATGCTTTGCCAGTAATATAATCTTATATAATAGTAATATAATATTTAAATGAATATGGTTTCTTCACTTTTAAAACTGTTCAAACTTATATATCATTCCTTATGAATCAGACTCAGAAGGTAGAGGCTATGAAAATCATTTTTCATGTATTATTTTATCTTGCATGAATATTTTCCATAAAAGAAACATAACACTGTTGCTTATTTGTTTATATTATTTAATTCTGAAAATTAAACCCTATGCTTTAAAAATTGATATAGAGACCTTATGATTTTGAATTATTCTGTCATCTTGAAGAAACTTTATTTTTCGTTATCATATTATTTCTTGTTTATTCTAAAGGAAAATTCTGATAAAGAGTAGAAGAAAATTTGAAGCAAGGACAAATTTTGATGTTGTGATACATTTTTATACTCATCAAAATCACTGTTTGACAACATATGATTTCTTCACTTGGTGTGCATTCGATAAGAAACGATAAAACTTTTAACAATAGTATTTAAATAGTTACATTTGTTTTCATTAGAAAAAGTCATTGTTGTTGACATCTAATTCTGGGAGATTCAGTATAAATTATCAGTGTCTTTCAATATGTTGAGCAAATACTTCTCTATTATTTACAACATAGTGCATGTTGCTGCTATGTTTTAGCTTTCTTAGCTATAACCAACCATAACAATCCAGAAGTTTAAATGTTCATTACAGAAGGCCTCTCTGTTCTGTTTGCTAAAACACTAGCTGATATACTAGGACAACTTCAAACTGTTGAATAATAAAACAAAGTGAGTGCACTTGAAATTGAATGGTGGTGTTCAGTTCCTAAGCATTAACAAAAAATTAATAAAAATAGTAGAAAATATTATGTCAAACAAGTTGTGTCTTCCTAAATGTAGGTATACTCACTAGAAATTGATGAGAGCCTGTCCAATCTAGCCTAATATCAAGGCAGAGCTGAGGATTGTAGGTGACATTGTTTCTCTGATCAAATTCAATTTGGAATGATAACTCTCATCATTCTCCTATATGAGAGAGTGATACAGTGAGCACTCTTAGTACTGGATGGAAGAATTTTATCAAGTATTTATTAATCCAAAATATAACTTAATACCACGCTTTTTCTTGTTATATCTTGTGTAAAAATGCAAATTGTGAAAACACATATAAAACAATAACATTCCCAAATAACTTTATCTAGGTAAATTGCATATATTGGTTGATTAAATCTTAAAAGAGATGCATAAGTAGCCAGAAATTTAGACTTTAAGAAATCCTGTTTCAAACTATGTAAAAATAGTTTTGCTATTTAATAGTTATCTAATTTAATGTTTATATTTATGTTCATACAAATAGGCAAGGTTAAAAATACTTTTTTCTTTTATTTCCTACAATAAAGCTTTTATTTCTGTATTTATTTTACATTATGGCACTCTTACCACAATTACCTCATGCAACCAAGTAAGCAGACATGTGGATGTCTTTTTGTTTAAAAGACACCCAGAGCATTAGCCTTTAAAAAAATGTGCATATTTATATTTCTTTAAAATTGGCTTGCTGCTTGTTTGCATTTTAAGGTAGCAATAAAGGAACCTTCAGTTTAAAATACTAATGAGTTTTCATTTTCATTGTACTGAGAACAATTGCGGAAAACGTATCAGAATTGTTTTGTTTAACCATGCTTGATCTGTCTCTCTGTCTTTGTCTCTGTCTCTATGTCTCTCTCCGTGTCTGTCTGTCTGTCTGTTTTTCTTTCTCTCTCTCTCTCTTCCCCCACCCCCAAAAGACAGAGGTTCTGATGTATGCAGTGGAATAACACATTGAACTGAGGAACGTGTCTCTCGGGACCAATTTTATGCTTTCCTCTACAGCTGTGTGAAGACACTTTGGAACATAATGTATTCTTTTGAAGCCAATGATCCCTGAGGGTTCAAAGCAAGATAAGAATTTGGCTCTTGATAGAGTGGACGCATTGTGTAGAATAGAGTCTTTAATTCTAAGCCTCACTGAATGCGCACATACACGCGTGCACGCACACACACACACATACACACACATTCACACTTATCCACACATACATAGAATGAGGTGAAAATGGGAGAAAATCACCACATAATTCTGAAAATTATGAGAACAAAAACATTAGTTTAAGATGCAAGAAAAGAAAAAATATAATCGATTATGCACACTGTATCTGGGTGAAATTGTGAAGGAGCGTTTTTGTTGTTTGTTTTTGTCATTCATGGGGCTTGAAATCTTGACCTAGGTATTGTCCCTCAGCTCTTCAGCTCAAGGCAAGCACTCTACCACTTGAGCCACAGCACCACTTCGAGTTTCCTGGTGTTTAATTGGAGATTAGGGTCTCACCAACTTTCCTGTCCTGGCTGGTTTTGAACTGCCTTTCTCAGATCTCAGCCTCCTGAGTAGCTAGGATTGCAGGCATGAGCCACTGATGCCTGGCATAGGAGTGTTTTTTAATTAATCTTTTTTTGGAGGAAGAAAAATAAAAGGGAAATACCACCAAATACATCAGTAAATATAAACCACAGTAAATATTAAGAATTTTACATATCTTGGTTGGGATAAAATTAAAAAATTAACCTCAGGGTCTATGCTCTATAAAATAGATTCAATCATGGCAAAATGTCAGAGGCAGGTGAAAAAAGAGGATGGTGTAAGAAGTGATTGCCAAATGCTTTAAGGGAGAAATAGAGTATAATAAATCTTTATTTTTCTTTACAATTAAGTAGTTGTGCAAGGAAGTTGCCATTTAATAAAGCAGTTTATGAACACATATATTTTGATCAATGTCAGGCCTTTCAACATTCTCTCACTCATCCTTCCCCTACCTACTCTTCCCTCCCCCTCTCCACCCCTCTATCTCCTGCCTTTTTTTTTTTGTCCAAGTCCTGGGGCTTAAACTGAGGCCTGGGCTCTGTCTCTGAGCCTCTCTGTGCTCAAGGCTAGCACTCTACCACTTGGGCCACAGAGCCACTTCCAGCTTTCACTCTTCCACGTAAGCCCAGCACCACTTTGAGATTTTCCTGAGTGTTTTATTGATGATAAGAGTCTTATGGGCTTTCCTGCCTGGGCTGGCTTCTGTAATCTTAAAATCTCAGCCTCCTAAACTGGAGGCCGTGGCTCCTGCCTATAATCCTAGCTACTTAGGTGCCTGATATCTGAGGATCACAGTTCAAAGCAGCCTAAGCAGAAAAGTACAGGAGACTCTTATCTCCAATTAACCACCAGAAAATCGGAAGTGGGGTAGAACACTGGCCTTGAGCTGAAGAGCTGAGAGACAGCTCCCAGGCCTAGAGTTCAAGCCCCATGACCAACCAAAAAAAAAAATTCTCAGCCTCCTGAGTAGCTAGGATTACAGACATTTATGCCTCCCTTTTCTTCTCTTCATTCTTCCATCCCTTTTCCTTTGTCCCCACCCTACCCATTTTGAGTACCCTCTTTAAAGTATTTTATTTTGTTGACTCTAAGTTTGCCTTTCTAAGAATTATACTATTTGAGATTTCCATTGTATCTGCTGTATTGCAATTAATGAATTTGTATACCACCCACATTTTCTTGATCCATTCATTCATTGAGGGGCATCTGGGCTGATTCCATACTTTGACTGTGGTGAATGGTGCAGCAAAGACATCGTTGTGCTGGTGGCTTTACTATATACTGGTTTGTGATTTTGTGATCTTTTGGGTAAATGTCCAGGAATGAAATTGACAGATGATAAGGTAGTTCTTTTAAAGAAATTTAAGTTAAAAATAAGCATATTATAAGTAAAGTAAGCCAGGATCAAAGAAACATAGGTCTCATGGTTTTTCCTTATTTTTAATAACTAGTATATGTCTAGGACAAGCAGAATAGATCAGATAAGATGATGTTAAGCAAAATGAACCCCAAGATAGGGACACAAGTGGTTGTTTTCTTTCTTGCTATTGTTTCTAACATATTTATAAGGTACCACGTGATTTTTTTTTTGCTTTGTATGTCCCTCCTCCACAGTATAGCCTCTATTTTCACTGTATTTGATGTTGGTAAAATTTGGGAAGGGGAAGGGAAAAAACAAAATGTTTAAATAGGGATACAGGTTGACCCAGTGCAACAATGAGATGTAGAAGCCACTATATTGAAAAATGAACTTTACAATATAGGCAAGGGGGAGAGCAGGGAGGTGAGAGTATAGTTGAGGAGGTGGGAGGGAAGGGGTGGTAGGGGAAAAACAAAGGAGGAGGCAACAATGCTGGATAAGAAATGTACTCATTACCTTGCTCATGTAACTGTAACCCCTCTGTACAGTATTTTCACAATAAAAAAACTTATTATTAAAAATAGTGATAATTCCTTTTGGAAATAAGTACAATTTTAAAAAAACAGAAATAAGTTAGCCCTGGGGATGTAGCTCAGAGATAAGAGAACTTGCCTAGAAGATGCAATGCCATAAATTCAGTGTTCAACACCACCAAAACCAGACAAACTCAAAGAATGTACAAAGCAATCTAATAGTGACTGAGATGATTTCTCCTAATATCACTAAGTTAAAATACATACAGAGGGCCTCCTATCTTTGGGAGAGAATATGCTTCCACTTTCAAGTAAATTTGTTGCTTAATACACACTTCACTAAGGCACACTCACAAATAAAATATAGAGAGACAATACTAAGAAAAATTAAAAATGATGAGTAGGTTAATTTTTTGTCATTGCTATTTGTTCTTTACATCTATTTTCAACCCTCCCAGGTACAAAACTATGCAGCATTACAACTTCCTTGCCAAGTCATTGAGTCTGGATGTATCACAGTTGGTTCCTTGGAAGTCATTTTGCTCTACTTGCATGCAAATTATGAGTGGCCAAGCTAGGAGCTCTCTTACTAGTGTCAGAACTACAATGTTAATTGCTATAAAAGAAGTATGGTTGGGCTTACAAATATAGAAGCTTATAGTTCTCCACCCTGTATTAAAAATTAAAGAATTAAAGGCTTGTAGCTAGCCTTGGAAGACTGTTAAGTTTGTAAGTGTAGGTGTGTACAGTAAAGACCTATCAGCCAAAACATTCTCAAGACAACTTAGTAGTGTTGAGCCCCTAGCTAAATATCCTCAGGAAGGGCTGAATCCCTCTGATGTGTCTCAGATGGTAATGTGCTGGTGTCAGTGAGATTCTTGACTCAAAGAAATCTCCAGGGCAGTTCCACACCTGTCTTCTCACAGTTTCTGATCACATTAAAGGGAACAGAAGAGGATTCTGAAGCTCTTAGGTCTTACTGTAAATTGCAACTTAATAAGAGTCACTGTGAAAACACTTGATCTATGTTTAGGTTTCATAAAATGTGCAGTTGAAAAGGTAACTTAGTGTGGATAAGGTGTTCCATGCATATTTAAAAGTTTCCAACAACTAAAGCTAACCACAAGAAAGCATTTCCCTTTTAATAGTCACATTCACACCAGCAACAGACTCATGATTTTCAGAATTTTAAACAAAAAAGACATAAGTGTTTAAAAATTCTGACTGCCCATATTAAGTACTTCTTTCATCAAATCTGTATTATTAACATGGAATTGAAGGAGAATTTCATAAGTTAAAAAGCAATCCAAGCTCCATTAATATCAACAAAGTAGTCTCCAGTACTTCTTTCTCGTGTTTGCAAATATTTTATATAATAGTGTAGGTTAAAATTACTTTCTTTTACATACTGGTTCATGCTAGAATGTGAAATCTATCATTAGTAATTTAATAAGCTGATTTGTTTATATTGTTAGAATAGCTTTTTTCTATGGATAATTACTTTTTCCATTAATTGTAGATATTTCCCTTTTGTAATTTTTGTCTTAATAAATTACAAAAGGTGATTCCTCATAATTTCCTAACACAATTTCTGTAACTGAAACAATAAACTACTTAAAACTGTTTCCTTTTCACATGAGAATCTGAATTCAGTCACAATATAAACATTTGTGCTGTTACAATCCTTTAGATTTTTAAAAAAAATTTAATTGTAATTCTAGGAGACTAATTTTATCAGTTTTTTTAATTGTTGAAAGTAAATTTACAGAACTCACTATGTATTTGCTGAAAACATCTCTCAACAGTGTTAAGCTCTTTCAACTTTTTCTAAGTAAGCTGTTTTATTACTTTGGTGTAAGAAATTGCAGTTCTGTGTTGAGATTTACAAACTGTTTTCTGTCTATCTGTTTAACCGTATCAGTCGCAGCACCACCATTTACAGCCCCATGAAACTTTCCACTAGCAGGATGGGTTTATTTCCACAAAATCCTATTCATACTCTTATTGAAAGATAATATAGTATGGTAGAACTAAAATGGGTTTAATGTTGTTACAAAGTATTATTTAAACTGTAAATTATCCTGTTTCTTTAAAGTAAAAGTAACTATGTGGAATTGATGTGTAGAAAAACATTGATCCAACTGAACCAATCTTTTGAAAATTTATGTATAATTCTAGAAATTATGCAAAAGCCAAACATATATTTGACAATAAAGTTATATTACCCCACGTGGAATAATGGTTAATGTTTAAATGTTTCTATAATAAGCATGATGTATTTGTGTTTAATGGAAACTGTGTTTTATACTGGTAAGGTTTTTGTAATAAAATAAAGGAGAAAATAAAATACAACACAAGTTCCTCACTCTCAATAGCTTCATTATAAGTGCCCTGAAGTTCAATTACAGTTGTGGCTGCTCTCATTAATGATGTAGATTATGGGAATGTGATAGCACAGACTTGGAGTTTTGTATCCTGGAATCACTGATCACAAGAATACCTGTAAAATAATCAATGTTCATGGAGCACTGAGGTCCAGGCTAAACATGAACGCATTCTATCATAGGAAGAAGTCTCATAACCAAGTATAGTGCTTGGAAACCAGGCTCAGAAGAGATGGACCAGTGTGAACCTCATCATAATGGCTTTAACACACATCATACAAACAAAATTGAATTGAATACCAACATGACACTCAAATATTAAAGGGATGACTTACAGACACAAGCAATAGGTAGTCAATTGTGAAGCTGAGACTACTCGGACCTGTCATGGCATAGTTTTCTACACTAGAATAGGGAGATTTCCGCTATCAGATGCCAATACTATTCCCTAAGCCTGGCTATCATTCCACATCTCCAAGAACTCCATGGAGCTGTCTCTTTCATTTCTATTACTCTTGCCATCCTAACAAGAGGGGAAACTGAAATCAATGGTTTATTGGATGCTGTTTCTTTGTAATTATTTTTGTTGTTGTTCTCTCTTGTTTAGACTTGTGCAATTTATAATGTAACATTAACCCACTGGGATTGTGTGAACTAAAAAATTCTTATATTTTCTTCCTTTTTTCTCACAGTCTTATGTTTTGATCCACAGCTATGATTGGAGACTAAAAGTCTTTCATTTTACCTCTCTCTTTTTTATCTTTCTTGAGTTATCTTGTTTCACTTCATTGCTTTAATTGCCAAGTTGTGTATTTGATACATGACTCCACATAAAAAAACTCTGCTTCCATCAGTATTTATTCCTCAAAAAATTTCTAATTTTTCTATTTCTATTTTTTAATTTTTTTATCGTATTTAGGTAAACATCCATGCTCATTTCTATAATAACATTTCTGCAATTTCCTGGAATGTTTCTCTCTTTGTTCTTTTTTCTTCTTTCTAATCAGCAAACAAGAACAATTACAAAACTAAGAGACAGTAGTGTTCTCATACGGCTCCCCAAAGAACAAGTCCCCTGGGTGTAATATTTGTCTTCTAAGAAATCACAAAAGTCTCTTCCTAAGTATTTGGTACTGTTTAAGACTTCCATCTTTCAATCCTCTGAAACACATTTCACCTACGATTATTTCATGTACAAGGAACAAGCTGGAGGTAAGTTAGGGAACTCTGAGGGAGACAAGGTATGTTAGTAAATAATGGCTCCATGACATAAGTAGGAAAAAGAAATATGCTCAGTGGCACACTTAGAAACTTAATGAAAGAATTAGCAATGAATATAGTGACGGATTGGCCAGGTATGTCTAAATGGAGTTAATAACTGACTTCTCATATCCTAGGAGATGAACACTATGAAGTCCTATGAATTATGACAGAAAAACGGTAAGGCCAATGTTTTTAGTAGAGATTTGTGGTTTTGCTAAAATATACTAAAGTCTATCAAATTTTTTTCAGGGACATATATTAAAACAACTAAAGTATATGAAAAGGGAAATAAATTGAATAATTTTATTCATGGTTGTAGTTTATCTATAAATGGAAAACTTAATTTAATATCCAGAAATTTCCTTTTGAATCATCTTTCTATGAGTGGACAAATCCCATAACCAGATTAAAATTCAAGGAATTGAACATCAGTGCTCGGTAACTTTACCTGGATAGGAAGGAAAGTGTTTCACTTCTAATGCTGGCAATTTTGTGTAAATATGGCAAGGAAAGTGTATTAAAAATTAGGACTACAAAATCCAGGATAAACATTACCAAGTATCACACAAGTAGATAATAACTTCATTAAACTATTTATATTGATGTTATCAATGAGACATACAAGTCATTATGTCAAAAAACGAACTTTACAACTTTGGTGGGGGGGCTCAGGTGGGGGCGTGGAGGGTGTGTGGGAAGGGATGGGAAGGGGAAACAAAGTAGGAGGCAAAAATGCTTGATAAGAAATGTACTCATTATCTCACCCATGTAATTGTAACCCCTTTGTATGTAATTTTCTCAATTAAAAAATTTGAACAGTAAGTAATACAGCATAATTATTTACAAGTTACATGTTGTTGTACTTTCCATTTTAAAGTTACATACTCGGTATAATAAAATTCTACAGCTTTAAGAAAATAGGCTTCAAACTTTAATTATGACACAGTTTGTAAATATATACTGTATACACAATTTGGGGTATTTACCTCTACTTGTAAAGGTTCTTCAAGAGCTTGTCAACCCTTTCTAAAGTAAAGAAAGTGATTTTGTAACAAATCAAAATGAAATTTAAGGTGGAAATCATGCTGACCATATTTCATAATTATATGTGACACAAACAAAATATAAGGACCAACAGAAAACTATTTTTACAGAGAATAAATATGAGTATAAAGGTCTAAATAAAAACTTAAGAAAAAAATCAAAGGACTTTCTATATCTTAAAAATAAGAAACAACAAATGAAATGGAGAGAGAACTTCTATGAAAATAAAAATAACGTGGCTACCAGTTTTCACATTCAATGTCTTTCAGACACACATTAACAACACAAACAAGTCTAATGCAAAAAAACATGTCATTAGCAACAATGAACTCAGAGAATGATGAAACTTCAAAATAACTGCTAAAATAGTAAAATCATTGACTTTCTTCAGGTGATATCCCTCATTCCTGCTTCATTAGAGAACTTTGCTGAGTTGAGTCACATGCTAAGAAAAAATGTGGAGGTAATAAAGGAAAAGGCTTATAAGAAATATTTCACTTTGTCTTATGAAAAGTGGACAACCTTGCCTCATTCCTGATTTTAGAGGATTTTTTTTAACTTTTCACCATTCAGTATAAGGCTGGCTGTAGGTTAGTTGTCCACCACCCTTATTGTATTGAGGAATGTTTTATGGATTCCTAGGTTCTCTGGATCTTGTCAAATGCTTTCTCTGCATATATGGAGATGATCGTGTGGTTCGTGTTCTTGCTCCTGTTGTTTTGTTGAATTACAGTAATTGAATCGCATATACTGAACCAGCTTTTCATCCCTGGAACGAATCCCATTTGATCATAGTGTATAATTTTTTGGATTAGTTGTTGAAGTTGGTTTGCCAGAATTGTACTGAGAAGTTTTGCATCCATGTTCATCAAAGAAATGAGTCTATAATTCGCTTTCTAAAGTTTCTGCATAGCAGAGGTCATAGCTAGCAAGATAAATAGAAAGCTCACAGATTGGGAGAAGATATTTACTAGCGAGGCATCCGACAAGGACTTCATATCTAAAATACACCTAGAGCTCAAAAACTGAAATCCTCCCTGAAACAAATCCTCACTGAAATAACAATCCCATTAATAAATGGGCTAAAGATTTATAACTATCCCATTAATAAATAGGATAGAGATTTTAAAAAAGATTTTCCCAAAGAAGAAATAAGAGGGGGCAATAGGCACATTAAGAAATGTCCAACATCTCTGGCCTTAAAAGAAATGCAAATTAAAACATCATTGAGATTCCACTTCAGTGAATGAATGGATCTAGAAAATGTGGTATATATGCACAGTGGAATTCTATACTTTCATCAGAAAGAATGGCATAGCCTTATTTGTTAGGACATGGAAAGACTTGGAAAAAATAATATTAAGCAAAGTAATCTAGTCCCAAAGAAACATAAATGCATGGTTTCCTCATTTGTAATAACTCGATTATGTCTAGGATATTCTTAGAAGATCACAATGGCTGAATAGCTATGTGCATATGACCATATAAAATGATGCTTATCAAAATGAACTCCAAGAAATGGAAATAAGAGGTATTTTTATTGTTCTTTTTGCAGTTATTTCTTTATTACTTTTTTTCCTTTGAATTATTCCCTGTTGTCTTTCTTGTTTTGTTTCTGTACCCTTTGTGTTATATATAAGTTTATCTGACTTGGGAAAAGGAAGGGTAATTACAGAAACAGTGAACCAATTTAACATTGATAGTCACTTATAGACATTATGTTGGCAATGAACTTTACAATTGGGGAGAGTTAAGAGGGGAAAATGGGAGAAAATGAGGGAGGGGGTAATACTGTTCAAAAAGAAATGTACTTATTACCTGACTTATATTTCTGTAATCCTTCTGTACACCACCTTTACAATAAAATCTAAATGAGCAATGGTTGTGTTTCCTTTTAATTTTGCCTCCTCAAGCTTTATATTAAAAGAAAGAAAAAAATGCTGGGAATGTGGCTTAGTGGTAGAATGCTTGCCTAGCATGCATGAAGCCATGGATTCAATTCCTCAGTACCACATAAATGGAAAAAGCCAGAAGTGGCACTGTGGCTGAAGTGGTAGAGTGCTAGACTTGAACAAAAGAAGCTTAAGGATAGGGCCCAGGCCCTGAGTTCAAGCCTTGGGACTGGCAAAATAAAATAAAACAAATAAAACAACCCTGTGGATTTCTAATTTCTTATTTGTGCAAACATAGAGTTGAATAGTATTTCTTTGAATTCTCCTATCTACCCAAATGTATAGTCCCTGTTTTTGTCACCAAGAAATATTATATTACAGGTAGTAATTTACAAGCTCATTTAAGAGCTTCATTTTTTTTAAATTATTATCCTTTCATTGTTTCGCTAATTCTGGAGTTGTAATCAGTAATCTGCTGGTTCTGACACTTGCATGCTGCACACCTCATGCTGACAGCCTCTAGCACAAAATTTAACATTAAATATTTGCTTTAAATGACTAAATCTGGAGTTTTCAATGGATTGAAATTTTTGAACTTGGAACAATTTTACAGCTGGTACTGGTAAAGTAGCTGATTCATCACAATCTGCTAGCAACCAAGTTCTCAGTGAAAGGTGTGATTCTCCAAGTTCTACTACTTGACCAAGAAAGTCTACTTTTCTCCAACATTATCAATATCACTTACTTTGGAAGATGATTCTTTTCAGATGTATTTTAATGAAGGTTAGTCTATTTTGCTGTTTTTATGTATATCTACACTAGTAAGGCAAACCTCCCTTTAAATACTTACAATTATGTCATGCATTAATGCTATTGGTTAAAAAGATTTAATAAATTATAGACCCACTTCCACAACCAAAAGGTTTTTGGCCATTGAGATATTTTTATTGGATCTGAGCATTATTTTCTTCGTCATTAGGATACTGCCACATTGTTCTTCCTCAAAGCCAGAGTCTACGAGAACCACTTTCATAACATTCGCTGATGATTATCCCTAACATGAGCTTAACCTCTTCTGCTTACAGGTGAGGACACTTCATTTATTTCATCCTTTCTATGGACCAGAGTTTCCATTCAATGAAAGATCACTCATTTTGACATCATCACGATACTACATTGATTCAGTGAAGTATGTTCACTCTAAATATAATAAGTTATTTCCGTACAGTTCATGCCTTTACAATGTAATTTGATTTGAGAGCTCCTGTGGGTTTTCAGAGCCTCTCAACTTCTTAGACATCTGACTGCATCCCTATCCCACTGGAGAAATGCTCAATTAGTATAACATTTTGTGTAAGATGTATTCAGTTCAGCATAGCACTTATGCTCAACAGTGCTCTATTCTTCACTTATAATTTTGCCACGATGATCTCATGCTGAGTGTTTATACCATAAAAAGAGAAGGAAACATAGAGAAGCTTTTGGAAGTGACACTGTATCTTTTAACTTGACTGTAGTGATGGTTTCAGTGTTTGATGTATATATACAAACTCATCAAATTTGTATACATTAAGTATGTACAGGGTTTTTAAAGGATCAACTATACTTTGAAAACATAACTTAAATCTAAAAGAAATGTTTAGAGAACTTAGTCTTTGAGATAGTGTGCCCTTGAATTCTAGATGAATATTTACTTTTGTGTTTCTAGCAAGTTCAATATGATTATAATTATAATGGACTTCTGTTTTCTTTTTTCCTTAATTTCTTTCTTCATTAATTTCTTTCTATCTCTCTTCCTCTCTTTTCTTCTCTCTCCTCTATTCATCTTTCTCTCTCTCTCCTTCTTTCTTTCTTTCTTGCTTGCTTATTTGCTTTTTCCTTCCTTCCTTCCTTCCTTCCATTTTTATTTTTGGGTCCGGTCGTGGGGCCTGAACTCTGGGCCTGGGCACTGTCCCTCAGCAATTCAGCTCAAGGCTAGTGCTCTACCACTTGAGCCACAGCGCCAATTCCAGCTTTTTTCTTTTTTGCTTATGTGGTGCTGAGGAATCAAACCCAGGGCCTCAAGCATGCAAGGCAAGTGCTCTACCACTGAGCCACCTTCCCAACCCCCATTTTTTTTTGTTAACCAGAGT
>NW_012267264.1:3086501-3101538 GCF_000151885.1 Dipodomys ordii
CTTCAGCTCAAGGCTAGCATTCTACCACTTGAGCCACAGCGCCACCTATGGCTTTTTCTGCTTATGTGGGCTGAGGAATCAAACCCAGGGCCTCATGCAGGCAAGGTACGCACTCTACTGCTGAGACACTTTCCCAGCTCTTTAATTAAACTTTCATGATTTCATGTGCATAACTTTTAACATCACTTAACATCTATGAGAATCAATGTGTTCTGATGCAGAATTGGGAAGAAAATGTATAACTCAAATAATTTTGGTACAGAATAAATAAAGGACCCTTTCTAAGAGAAGGATATATGCCAAATTTATAATGATAAATTAGTGAAATCCACTGGTTTGCTAATATATTGAAGAAGACAAACTATTTCCTCCCTTACTCATTGCTAAGTTAATGCCTAAGCCTCTCAAAACAAAAGACAAATTAACAAGTAAAAAGTATGTGATGTATTCTACTAAAGTTTTACATGGCACATGACTCTTCACAAATGAATACTGGGGGGAATTTGAGTGTGATGGTCATACCTGTAATCGCTGGTACACAGAAAGGGGAGGTGGGAGATTTGTCATCTCAATCTTCCTGGTGAGGGAAGAAAAAGTACTCCAAAAGACTTTAGGTGAAAAATAAAACTAAAGTAATAAAGACTAGACAGGTGTCTCAAGTTATTAGAACTTACCTGGCAAACACAAGTTTCTGAATTCAAACTCAAGGACCACCCAAAAAGACAAAGCAGTGAAAAACATATGAAATAAGGCAGAAACGTATTTGTAGGCTTAGGTTGGATGTAGGATGGAGTCTCACGGAAGAGCTATGAGTTTTGGACTATGACCTGATGGTAGTAAACTGCAGGGGCGGGAGGTCATTGTGTTCAGATGTTTCTCTGAATCTCATTGTCTTTATTCTGTTTTTTTTTTCAGAAATAGAATAGGCCCATTTGAAATGAAGGTCTCATAACTTACTTTAGATAATTCTTTCATGCTAACTTTCAAGGGAGATTGTCAGGAAAAGGTCAGTGAGGCCATTTTCAGTTTTCTTAAATGCTGAGATGACAATAGTTTGGGGCAATGTGTCCTAAACTTTATGATCTCTTTCTTCTTTTCATAAACCTCTAATGCATCATACTCTTACTCTTATTCCTGTAGTGAGCAAATTCTTATGCTGTGTAAATAATTATTAGAAATTTAAAACATTTGATAACTTGGAATAGCTATGTTTGCCTATCCATAACAGGTATTGCATTGTATTTTCTTTTCATTTCTTCAAAGCAAAAATAGGCCTGTTGTTTATAAAAATGTGTTTTCCAAGGTTTTAAGTCCTACACAGTTTTCTTGCTTGCCTTTCTTATTTCCTGTAGAATCATCTTGTTTCTTTCTTGCAGAAGCCATGAGAGTCTGAATTAGTCTATTTCATCTTGGAAGAGTTCAATTTTCAATTTTTAATAGGCTGCCTGCTAATTTCAGACAGGAGTAGCAGGCATCTTCTCAGGCCATTACAATCCCACCAGCCGTGATTGCATAGCATGATCTGTTTTGCCTGCTGAAAAAAAATGGATTTCCCCCCCATTTTATGTATAATTTTAAGTGTTTTATATGCTGCCCTTATATTTGCTTCAAATAATAATGTGAACAAACATAAAGGCAATGGTACAATGCATACTTTAAGTATAGTTCTCCCAGAGCAGAACAATTTCCAGTATACATCTTTGAATTTCAAATTCTTTATCTAAGATATTTCTTCAGTGAATCTTGTTTCATGACAATATAATCTCTTTTGCTGTTTGTATCTACATTTAGTTCCTATTATACACTAATGAAAAAAACACTAGCTCTTCAGAATGATGAAAATCAATCATTGATATTATTGGGTGGAATAGTATTAATTTAAATTCATATTACCATTTTATAAGATAGTCTTGTGAGCCAAATAGAGGATTGTCCCTCAATGTTTAGTTCATTGTAATAAACTGGCTTTTGAAGGAAGAAAATCAAAGAGGAAAAGAATGAAATAACTACTTACCTTCGATATGAATCTATATTTTTCAAGCAATTTTATGAGAAGACAATCTTTTATGAGATGACAATCATCTCATAAAAAGACTTACTTTAAACTGGACAACACTAAAGAACAGCAGAAAAAAACAAACAAATGTTACCCTGTTACAATCTTTATCCTAGACAATGCTCTTAGGGAAATATTTTAAAATACAAATTTTATTTCCACTGTTACAAATGCCCCAACACAGTAATGGGCAAAAATGAAGGATTTCATGGGTTCATGGAGTCTGCATTTTTGTGGCTAAAGATAGCGCACAAGTAAATAAATTAGCATATGTAATCCATTAATTAACATTGTGAGGAGAAAATGAGTGAAGGGATGAAGTGAGTTGGGTTGCTAACTAATGACTGATCCTGTCTGCTGGCTGGTGGGGGACAGCTTTATTCATACAAGATACCCTTGAGCAAAGCATAAAAGCAAGTGATGAGAGAAAAAAATCAAAGCAGGTGACATCTTATGAAAGACATTAAAGGTAAAGAAAATAGTAAATAAGAAGCCCCTCATTCTGTGGGGATTTTGAAGAAGCGAAGTAAGCCAGGCCCAAAGAAACATGGTTTTCCTTATTTGCAATAAGTAGTATAAGTCTAGGACAAGCAGAAAAGGTCAAAAGCTATATACATATGATCATATAAGATGATGTTAAGTGAAATGAACCCCAAGATAGGGACACAAGTGGTTTTTTTTTTTGCTTGCTATTGTTTTTAACTTATTTACAATGTCCATGATTTTTTTTGTTTCTCTTGTATGTTCTTCCCACCAGGGTATAACCCCTGTTGTCACTATATTTGATATCGGTGTCCTGCATCTTGTATAAACATTTTCCTAATTTGGGGAAGGGAAAGGAAATAAGACACTGCTGAACTAAGGATACGGGTTGACCCATTGTACCAATGAGATATACAAAACACTATGTTGAAAATGAACTTTACAACTTCGGCTGGAGGGTTGCAGGGTATAGTTGTGGAGGTGGAAGGGAAAGGGTGGTAGGGGAAAACAAAGGAGGAGGCAACAATGCTCAATAGGAAATGTACTGACTACCTTACTCATGTAACTGTAATGCCTCTGTACAGCATTTTTACAATAAAAATGTACAAAAAAAAGAACAGAGAGGGACGGATAGCCAGATGAAATGGAGTATGTGTTTATGTGTGCATATATGTGTATAAATATATATGGTTGTGTTTATATATACACATATGTACACACACATATATGTATATACATATGTACATGTATGTGTATGCATATATAAACATGCACATATGTACACATGTACATATACACACGTTTATATATTTAAAAGTTCATGAATTAACTATGGAGCAAACAGGAGTTGATAAAAACAACCAACTGATGAGATTTATGATGGTGAGTATGAAATGGAAAATATACAAATGAAATAAGTGGGAGGGAAGAGATACCAAGTTTCTATTTGGAACCTGGTGAGACTGAAATGCTTACTAACAGAGAGTTCAAGAGCAGGTGGAAACAAATACTGAGATAAAGGGAAGGACAGTAATTTAACCTACATTTTATATGCGCATAAGTTGAAAAAATCTGAGCAGGATTGCAGGTAAAATATTTATGTGATCAAGACTGTGAGATAAAACAAAATAAGGAGATTGACAAGAGTCCTCACGAGTTGAAAGGGGACAGGGAGTGATTTATCGAGCTTACAGAAGTAAAGTAGAAAGCAGTATTCAGTGACACAGAAGTGATATGCTGTATGAGGCATTGCTGAGCACATGGAAAATATGTTTGTCTCAGTAGCCAGTAAAAAATACAAAGTCATTTATACTGAGGGGCAGAAATGAAAATATTACTAAAGTGAATTCAAAAGCCATGAAGACATATATGCTTCCTTAAAAATTAACAAAAAATACAGAAAAACACACACACACAAAACCCCAGCTAGAAAGACATATGACATGTGAGGTTGAAAATCAAGGCTAGCTAATATCCAAAATATATAAGGTGCATAAGTAAGTAACCCCTCCCTAAGCCAATAAACGGCTCACTAAATGAACAAAATCTAAGGAGAGACTTCTCAAAAGAAGAGGTGAGAATGGCCAAGAAACACATGAAGAAACGTAAAACATCCCTGACCATAAAGGAAATGCAAATGAAAAGAACTCAGATTCCATCTCACCCCAGTTAGATTGGCCAACATTGTGACTTCAGACAACAAATGTTGGCAGGGATGTGGGAAAAGGAACCCTACTGCATTGCTGGTGGAAATGTACACTGATACAGTCACTCTGGACAACAGACTGGTGTTTCCTCACAAAACTAAACATAGATCTTACTTTCAAAGATCTTTCAGCCATATCATTCCTGGGTATCTGCCCAGAATATCACAAGCCAGGGTACAGTAAAAAAAAAAAACACTGTATATCCATGTTAACAATATCCAAAAGCAAGTCACATATTAGAAGAGGTATTTGTAGCCATGTAATTGACATAGAATTTATGTCTAGAATTTATAAATATTGCAACAAGTAAAAAGATGTCTTTTTGTGTGCATATGTGCAGGTCAGAGTGCTTGAACTCCAGGCCTGGAGTTGTCTATGAGCTTTTCAAATTTTTTTCCACTCTCTTTTTTATGTATTATTAATACTTTTTTATTATGAAAATACTATACAGAGGGGTGACAATTACATCAGCAAGGTAATGAGTACATTTCTTATCAAGCATTATTACCTCCTCCTTTGTTTCCCCTTACCTTTCCTCTCCTCCTTCTCCTTCCCCTCTTCCCCCCCCACCAAAATTGTAAAGTTTGTTTTTCAACATAATGTCTTGTACGTCTCATTGTTGCAATGGGTCCACTTGTATCCCTGTTTAAACAATTTGTTTTTTCCCTCCCCATCCCCAAATTACACCAACATCAAAAACAGTGAAAACAGGGGTTATACTGTTGGGGAGGGATCTTCAAAGCAACAAAAAAATCATCTTTGACTCAAGACTAGAACTTTATCATTTGACCCACAACTTCATTTCTGGCTTTTTGGTGGTCAATTGGAAAATGGAGCCCTATAAGTTTTCCTGCCTAGACTGGCTTGGAACCAGGATCCACAGATCTCTCAGCCTCCTAAGTAGCTAGGATTACAGTCACAAGCTAGAAGATGTTTTTACGAAGAAGGAAAAGGTCTTCAGCAAGTTATGCCTTTACAAAAGAGGATATTCAAATGACAAATCAAATTATAAAAGTTAATAGACTCCATTGAAAGTACAGACATATCCAGGAAATATCTAAAAATGGCTAAGTTAAAAGCAAACAAACTACTCTGATAACCTAAGAATCCAATATATACAAGCTAGTAAAGATTATAGTAGGATAAGAACTTACCTTAATGAAAGGAAAAGTGGCTTGTGATCTGGTTTTGTTTGTGAATAGAACTTTAGGAGAAAGAGATAAGGCAGTTTTTGTGGGTTTGTTTGTTTTTTAAATCTCGGAGGCAATTATAGTTCTAACTTCAGTTTGTGAAAATGTGGAACAATGCATAAGCCATTCTTTCTGTGTGGTTCCTGGTGGATCTAATTGACTTACTGTGATCAGAGTAAGGTGCACTTTGTTGGGAACAATGAAGAAATGCTCTCTAGAAAGAGAAATGAAGGAATACTGTGTGCAATAGGCGAGACACAGTGAACAAAGGTGTTCTTGGCTCAATATCTTGGTCTGTCAGTATTTCTTACTCGATTTTCTTATTATAATATTTATATTTTCATTTGCTCACATTAAATTTTTCTTTAATAACATTTATGACTTACTTAAGTTGAATCGATTCTTTCTATGGAATGTGAATGCTTTGATTTCACTTCCAGGCATGAGGCTAAGAAGTCATATTGAAAATTTTGTTGTCTGTATTTGCTGTAGACTTGATATTTAATGTACTACTACTAAATGCATGTGGATAGTTGAACCAATGGTGAGTAGCTCTTTAGGTACCCTATAGGATACACTAATCAAATGCGCAGAAAGATCTCTGAGAGGAAAACTGGATTGTGAGATGACATTCCTAATGACAACCATCTCCGCAGTCTCTTTCCCAGCAATGTTTACTTATCAGAATTGTTCCAGAAGAGACAAAACAGAAACCAAGTGTGGTAAATTATTTTTAAATATAAAAGAAGGTTTACTTGTACAACAACTTTTGGGAAGGAATATTCTCAAGGTTGGATTTGTGATTTAAGAATATATATGCTTCCATGCTAATAATATTGAGGATGTTATCAACATACCGTTTGCTATTTAGTGAGCTCAACTTGTCTCTGTAGCTACTCATTGTGAACCTGAGAAGGCTTCCATTTCTCAAGAAACACAGATTTTTAGTACTTATCTATTATTATTTTGCCTTGTTCCTTGACTGAACTCTTTTAAAATCCGCTGAAGCATTGCTTCTAAAATAATTCCATGGTGGCTTTTCTTTAGGTCATTGTACATTTGTATTTCCTGCGTTTTGATTTGTGACCAGTCAATAGCATCATGAAATTATACCAGTAGAAAAAAGAATAAGAATACATGAAAAGGATCTTTTTCCTTTGATGCCCTGTAGTGTTCTCATACCTGTAGTGTGTCCTACATTTTATACCTGTTCCCTCCTTTACACCATTGTTCTTGTCCTTTAGGACAGTTATTAAGTGAAATAATCCTTACTTGAACACAAGCACTGTGGTAGTGTGACAGTTGCTCTGATAACCAGCATGGCTACAGATTTAAGCCAATTTGCCCTTTGACACTGGTGTTGAGTTTATGTGGGTGGGGACACTGGATCATGAACAGCTTCACAGCCAAATATCATGAGAGTTCATCACAGCACTCAGGATGACACAGGATTTAAGAGTACTTCTGCAATTTCTCATTAGGTGTTCTCTGACTACAGTTGATAATGAACAACAAAAAGAGGAAAATAAAGGGACTGCATTATTTCTTTAAAAAAGAAAAGTTGATAACTTATTCAATTTTAAAGTAACCATCAGAGTCCTCATAAGATCATTTTTATAATCTCCTATAGATTTATCTGACAGGCAACATCTGTCATCTTAGATGAACAGAATAGAAATGGAAGAATCTTAAGAGTCCATTTCATTTCTCTAAATAATGTTATTTTTTATTCTTAAACAATGAATAATTATTAAAATCTCAAAAATAAAAATAATGACTTGAAACTAAAGCAGTCAAAATAAGAAATATGTATCTTAAAGATGTTTCTCCATGAAAATGTTTCTAATTTGTAATGTTTGACAAGTAATTTTATTCTCTGTATAAACTAGTTATTAATGCATTTCTGTTTATCCACTAAAGGATATAAATGATATGTTTTCACCTTCCATGCATTTTCTGAAGTTAACATTTTAATAACAATATTGTTAACTTCCTAATATTTCATTTCTGTATTTATTTTCTTTACCTACAGCAGTAGAATCTGACCAATAGTTGTAGAGTAATTCAATTGTATGAAATAATATTTCTCCTTAAAAATAAAGAAAGCGGCTAGCTAGACATTGGTGGCTTACTGGGTGGCTGAGTTTAAAGCCAACCTGCACAGAAAAGTGCACTGAATTCCCATCTCCAATCTTAGACTGGGGATGTGGCTCAACTTGTAGAGTATCGGCTGAACAAGCAAACCCTGCAAATATGAGACCTGTACTTCAACCTAGGCATCAGAACAAAAGAATTATAAAAATCTGTTTATTTTGACAGAATTCTGTATTTTTTAGGCATATAACTTATTTGTAAGAACTAATGTTTCTATTAACCATCATAAAAGTTGGTAGATTTTAGAAAATTTAGACTTTAAGCTCCCAATAATTGGATGATTTTTATAGGTACTGTGTTGGTAAATCTTCTTTATATCTGTGTGATTCTTTTGTGGTTAGATGATTTTTGCCAACTTTTGTCTACATTTATTGCATGTTGAAATTTTTGGTTTATGCTTTTCCTTTCTCTAGCTTTTTTCCAGATATAGTTTCTGCAAATTGTGATTTTCAGCACACATTTCAAATCCCAGTGTAAGATACATAATGTGCTAGCTATGTTTATCCAACAGTGACTTTACTCCAGACACGTTGCCTATTCCTTAATAAATAAAACAAAAGTAAAATTAATTCTCCCAAAGTATATTGAATAGATCATATCTACTCTATTCATTTTATGGAAATGTGAAAAAGAAAGAAATGGAAACACAAAATGGCTTTTCTAGATTACACTCATCTAGGATCTGAGATTTAAAATTGAACATCTCCATTCCCATCATTTATTATATTTTAGTCTTCTAAGAAGTGAAACAAAAACAACCTGTGGTTTTAGGAGCTTTTATATTAAAGTTCACAGACCAAAATGAATGAAGATTTAAGATATTTTACCATTGTTTTTTTCTTTCCTGTGGTGACTGCATATAATTTACTTCTGTTTTCAGATAAGAAAAATAATAATTCATTTCACTTTTACCTCAAACTGAAGGAACCTACTTGTCACAATTAAATAAAAACTTGATTGTATTTTTGCTGAAGAAATTATAGAAATTTTTTACAAGCTCTGTGGTTCAGGAAGACTTGCTTTTCTGTCTGTAATTTATTGCTCACATTTTATGAAAGGCAGTCAACCAGGCCTCAAAGATAATGTAGGAAAATGGAATTCAGCCAGTAGGTTAGGAAATGAGTAAGGCATAAAGGCCACATTAACATATCCACACTTTTCTTGCTCACCCGTTAAGACAGCTAAAGTTGCCAATTTGTATAATAGAATTTAATAATTACAGTAGGAAACATTGGTAATAACAGTAGGGAATATTTGTTTCCATCAGCATGAAAATTTAGAGTTGAGAGGTTCAATGATAAAGGTTTGAATCTACTAGCACTACTGAATTAGGAACTGTTTTTTAATTAGTTAAGAATTAATGGATCAGAAGAACTGACCCATAATATATCATAGTATGAATAAAGTAAGCTTAGTTTGTAGTTAACAACTAGATTCACGTATTACATTTGAGATTCGGACAACACCAAAAGTAAAAGTTACAATTATTAAATTGAGATAAGCGATAGTCATACACAGGCTTATCTTAGGGGATTTTGAAATAGCAATATAATTGCATACTAAAACTAATTTTAGTAAGAAGACTTTGAAGGAAGCTTATCTGGTGATGGGAGGTATAAAAGCAATTATAATATAAATATTAAGATAAAATAAATAAACGTGCTCCACCAATGGATTTTTCTCCTCTGAATTAATCATAAAAATTTCAATTGAGATTGTTCTGAAACAGTGCGACACCCAGTAAGAACAGATAGTCCTGATCAATAAAGTAACAATGGGAGCACAAACATCAGTGATGTGTTTCAAGTTGGTGAATTAGCCATAAGTTTCAAAAGAAAGCCAGCTGTGAGAAATCAAAGTCAGATCTTTTGGGACATGAAACCTTTGGAAATAACTTGTCAATAATTATAATGAGAAGGAAATGGGTTCTGATGATTACTAATTTTGTTAGATTTCCAGAAGTATTTCTCCCAACAGCTCATCATTTACGTAACAAAAAGAAAGTACAATCCCTAGGACTTTTACAATTAGGTAATGCCATGTGATTAGATTTAAGAAGTAAATGGTAATTCATAGAATGTTTATATTAAATAGGCAGAAGATCTTCTCTCCAGAAAATCATAAAATTATTCAGATGATTTACATCAAGATGCTAGAGACTGTGGCCGGAGATCCCTAAATGACATACATGAAATCATACTTTTATGGCATTATTTACTATGAATGAGAAAGAACTTATCTAAAAGAAGAACTTATCTATAAAACCACAGGGATATTGGTTGACTTATATACTGACTTAAAATGGAGAGAGAATTTTTAGTGGCCAAGAGATTACATAATGGAAAATAAAAAAAATAACAGAAAGGCTAGTAGTAGATAAAGAGTTTATAGTACTGATCAGATATATTGTATTCATAAACTGCTTTGTTAAGTGGCAATGCCTTTACTCAAAAACAATTTTAAAAATCAAAGATAAATAAATAAATAAATGAAAATACATTTTAAAAAGATTTTGTAGTTCTGGATCTTACGTAAGCAAGTCTTTGTATAGTATCAATAAGTCTCTAAAGCAGGAAGATGGTTGATTACTGGATTCTTTCTTAGACAAAGCCACCAATTGGCAATATAATGACAATATAATTTAGTCACACATTGACATCTCTGAAATCTAATCCCATTATATGACACATGTCATAATATACATTTGTATCATTGCTAAATTTGTCAATTCCTTTAGTGAAAATCATGTTTTAATCTCATAATTCTTGTATGGCTTGATTCATTGAAATATGCTCATTGTAGCAACTCTCCAGTTTTTATTAGCAATTATAACTTTCTACATATAAGTGAAGTTTTCACATTAAAGTTGAGAATCTGTGGAATGCTAAGTTCTTATTAGCAGATAGTTTTTGCCAGGACTTATTTAATTTGGAGTGCATAGAAAAATGTTTGGAAGACAATATGACCTTGGAAAATCTACTTGTAAGAGGCACCTGTTCCTAAAAATAAACATTAAAATGCAGTAACATGATGATTTGCCTGTGCATAAGTACTGGTTTTATGAAATATCTCTAGGGAAATGCCAGTGCAATGAGAAAAATCAGCCCAAGAGAGGATTATGTTGCCTTCAGTTAGCAAGAGAACAGGGTTGATTATTCAATCCTTGGATGCTCACAATCTGCCACTGTGTTCTCTGGAGGTTGGACATGGTATACAGGGTTTAATGTATACTCTTGGTATACATGGTCTTGCTTTGGTCATCTGCCTCCTTTCCATGCCCCATTTACCTCCAGTTTTTTCCATAGCAATATTTAACTTGTATGTTAGAATCATAAAACTTTATAGCATTTCCTGGAATATTTGGGGAAAGGTTGGAATTGGCACACTGAGCAATACTGGACTTTTGAGACTTTGGAGACCCTTGGAGATCTGTCCACATATATTTGGCATTGTGATGTATTGGAATCTTTGGGGGTGAAGAATTCTGAGCTGAAATGTCCCCAACAAGCCATTTGTTAAAAGCTGGGCATCACCTGACAACATTGGTGGGAAGTGATAGAAAGGTGAAGTGGCAAAAGCAAGTTGGAGGAAGTGTGTATGCCTGTGATGATGTGCTTTGTACTTGTCCCCTGGCTCTTGGTCTCTCTGTCTGAACCTGGGTTGCCATGAGGTGAGCAGCATTTCTCTTCTCACATTTCCTGTCATTATGCTCTGCCTCTATACAAAGCCACCGAGACAAAGCCAGTCAACCAAAGACTAAAACCTCTAGCGCATCAACCTCCTTTCCTACCTCCTCTTAGTTTGTTTTTTTCCATCAGTATATTATCACAGTAAAAGATTACTAATACAATACTAAAAATGCTTTTGCAAGTTGACTGTCCTGAAAATGTTTATGTTAGGATTCTCCAATTGTGCTTCCAGAGTCATTCATAACCCTACACTAGTAATTCATTTAAATTCAGAACTCCCCCAAAACAAACCAATCAAAACTGGTTTAAGTGGAAACAGGAAATACATTATTTGCTATAGCTGAACTACGTTCAATACGCTTTTGAAGTTCAATGATTCAAAGACTCAGGGCCTGGGCACTGTTTCTGAGATTCTGTGGCTCAGGGCTAGGTCTACCACTGGAGCCACAGAGCCACTTCCAGCCATTTCTTAATAGTTAATTGTAGACAAGAATCAAAATGTGGTAAATATATACAATGGAATTCTATTCCTACATCAGAAAGAATGACATTGCCCCATTTATTAAGAAATGGAAAGACTTGGAAAAAATTATATTAAGTGAAGTAAGCCAGGCCCAAAGAAACGTAGGTCCCCTGGTTTCCCTTATTTGTAATATCTAGTATATGTCTGAGACAAACAGAAAAGGTCAGATAAGATGATGTTATGCTATTGTTTCTAATGTATTTATAAAGTAGCATGTAATTTTTTTGTTGCTTTGTATGTCCCTCCTCCACGGTGTAACCCCTGTTTTCACTGTATTTGATGTTGGTATAATTTGGGGAGGGGAAGGGGAAAAAATTCTTTAAATAGGGAAACAGGTTGATTCACTCCAACAATGAGATGTACAAGACACTATGTTGAAAAACGAACTTTACAATTAAGGCGGGAGGTGTTGGGGAGTGTAGTTGTAGAGATGGAAGTGATGGGATGGTTGGGGAAAAACAAAGAAGGAGGCAACAATGTTGATAAGAAATGGTGGATGTTGATAAAAACATGGCGGAGGAGAAGCTGGATGCTAAACAAGCTCTCGCATAGAAAGCAGTTTTAGAGTTCCAGTGAATAGTCCTAAGCCAGAGAATCACACGAAGTGTGCCATCACAGGTCAGAGAATTAGGCAAGAAAGGGAAAATCCAGGCAAGGAGACAGCTCTGAGCTCTTGCCAGCACCAGCCACCCCTGCAGTGGCCGCAGACACCATACCTGAATCACAAGAGAGTCCGGGACGAAGGAGCCAGACCGGGCGGGCGAGCTGATTCTACTCAACACCAGCAAAAACCGACAAGGAGCAGACATCTTCATCCTGCAGTTCGTAGACCAGAGACAACCCAGGAACCAAGACTCAGCGTGAGTAGAAGCCTGATGCCCTCACTCCTTCTCAGGGAGCAGAGGAGGGAAGGCCACCCCTCCCCCACCAGTACCAGAGATCTCCATCTTTGATACCGACAAAGCTCGGCAGAGCTGCTAGCTCCAACTCAGGCCTTGGAAGAAAACTAGAGTCATTTAGCAGGTCACAAGTACTTAACCTGACCTGCCATACTCAGCTACACCAAGGGAAAAGTCACCCAGCTTGGGTGCCAGCCCTAGGAGTGGCTTTCTTCACTGGGTAATCAGAGCCAGAGGCTGCCCCTCCCTTTAGCAGCCTGGACAATCAATTGAAATTCAGTAAACATAAACCCTGAGAATGGCTCCAGGCTGGGCTCTGTGAGTTTCTTACAAACTAGCCCTTGGGAAAAGCTACAGTTTGCTGAAAGGCCTAAACTCTACCCAGAACCTAGCCTCATCACAGCATCTCCAAACTCCAGGAAAAAGCCATCTCCCTCTTTTGTGATACTCAAAGCAGATTTCCCTCCCATTGAACTAAGCTGGGAGGAGGATCACAAAATCCTGGGTAAAGCAGAGCATTTTTCTGCCTGTTCGAACAAACTGACTTAAGAAACCAACCAAGCCACAGGACCACAAGCAGACCAGAGACTCCAACAAGAGGCTGGTTACGGACACAAGGGAGATACAGGATTTTTCCCACCCCTCCCCCCAAAAAAATCAAAGAACTTTTTTCTTCTTTTTTTTTTGGTACCTTTTATAAAAAAAAATTATTTTTTCTTTTCTAAAACTTTTTTTAATTTTTAATTTTTACCTTTTTTGAAAAAAATTGTTTTCTAGTAACTTTTTTTTCCTCTTATAATTTTTATTTTAGGGATATGTGTGTGTGTGTGCGTTTTTCTTTCTTTTTTTGTTTTCTGATCTTTTTTCTTCCTTTCTTATCCTTTTCACGTTTTCTTCTCTTTCATTCTTCTTTATGTGACTTAATTGTTGTCCTGCACATCCTCAGAAAAACCAGTAGTTGACTATTAGACCTTATACCCCATTGTGTACACACTTAATCACAAATTTATTACTCAACACAAAATCTCTGAGACTTAAATTCCTTAATAGAAGTACTACCTCTTTATACCTATATAATATTTTAAGCATTTCTATTTTTAAGTTTTTCATGTCTCCTTTATATCCACGCCCTTCTCTCATTATATTCATGTTCTTCTCTGAATAGATTGCTTTTGTTTCTGCATAATATTATTAATTTTTACTATTCTATTTTTTCTGGTCTCTTTTCTTTTCCCTTTCTCTTTCTTATTTTTTTCCTCCCTCTCTACTTTCATCCTATCCAACCTATTTCCTGCTTTGAGATTAGGACTTAGTTAACTCTCCCTGTGCCTTCCCACATCACTCTATTCCTATTTTTTTAGCCACATTTCTCCCTAAACCTAATAATTTCTGGTTTTCCAAATTCTTCTTAGCGGTTTGTAGCCCATTAATATATAGTTGTTTGATGTTGAATAGATGTATCTGTTGAACTAGATTGTATCTGTAGACTATTGACTGTGCAAATTCAGACTTTGGTTGATGCTTGCCTTAAGATAGTGTTCTAGCACAAAACTGGTGCTATTTTCATCCAAAATGGGCAGAGTAAGCCGGAAAACACAAGAAAAATGGCAAATCCGGGTATCTCAATTCCCAATCTTGATAATCAGGGGTCAGAACAGATAATGAATAATCCAGAGAAAAGTTCCCAAATAGCTCTACAAACACTGCTGGCAAACATGATAAATGAGAAGTTTGACAACTTACAAAGGACTCTGTATGAGCATGATAGGGAGAGACAGGAGGCAATCCAAAGGTTTATACAGGAATATCATGAGCTTGAGGAAGCTACTCAAAAACTGATACAGGATTTGCATGAGCAGCTTGAGAATACTCAAAGAGAAAGGCAGGAATGGCGTGAACAGGCTGAGAACACTCAAAGAGAACTACAGGAATGGCATGAAGGGGAGTGGGAGGAAGCTAAGCAAAGAGTAATACAGGAATTGAGAGAGCAGGATGAGAATACACAAAGATCACTAAAGGCATTCATGGGATCCATTAACAAAGAGCTGAAGGAAGTCAGGGAGACCACAAAGGGAATGTTGAATGGAACCCAACAGAAGGAATCGAAGTCCAAGGAAACCATAACCAATCAACTAAGTGATTTGAGAATAAACACTGAATACCAAATTAAGGAAGTAAAGAAGTTCATACAAGATCTAAAACAAAGCTTCAACAAAGAATTTGAAGCCATCAAAGCTGACCAATTAGAAGGAAAAGAAATAAAAAACAAAGTAGAAAGTCTTGACAGCAGGTTAGACCATGCAGAAGATCGAATCTCGGGGATTGAAGACAGCCTAG
>NW_012267264.1:3104468-3139548 GCF_000151885.1 Dipodomys ordii
AATAGAATTGAAAACCTAGAAATGAACCTACAAACCTATAGCCATCTAATCTTTGATAAGGGAGCTAAAAAAATAGAATGGAAGAAAGACAGCCTCTTCAGTAAATGGTGCTGGCAAAATTGGTTAACTACTTGTGGAAAACTAAAGCTAGAACCTTATATACCACCCTGCACCAGAATCAACTCCAAATGGATTAAAGACTTTGGAGTCAAAGCAGACACTCTGAAAACATTACAGGTTGGAATTGGAGAAACCCTAGGTCTCCTTGGCGCAGACCGAAATTTTCTTAATAGAAACCCGGAAACACAACAAATCAGAGAAAGGTTGCACAAATGGGATTGCATGAAGTTGCAGAGCTTCGGCATGGCAAAGGACATAGCTAGCAAGATCAATACAAAGCCCATGGATTGGGAGAAGATCTTCCCTATCCATACAAAGGACAAGGGTCTCATGTCTAAAATATACTTGGAACTCAAAAAATTAAATACCCCAACAACAAATCCTCAAAGAAACAACTGCCCAATAAATAAGTAGGCTAAAGACTTAAAGAGAAACTTCTGTGAAGAAGAAAGAAGGATGGCCAAATAGACACATGAAGAAATGCTCAACCTCCCTAGCCATAAAAAGAAATGCAAATCAAAACAACATTGAGATACCACCTCACTCCAGTTAGAATGGCAAAAATCAAGAACTCTAATAACAACAGATGGGGGAGGGGATGTGAACAGAAGGGAATCTTACTTCATTGTTGGTGGGAGTGTAAACTTGTTCAACCACTTTGGAAAGTAGTATGGAGGTTCCTCCAAAGTCTTCACATAGACCCCCCTATGACCCAGCAATCCCACTTTTGGGCATTTACCCAAATGTTTACAACCAAAACCACACTAAAGCTTCCAGAACAACTATGTTTATTGCAGCATTATTTACCATAGCTAAGATATGGAACCAACCCAGATGCCCCTCAGTAGATGAATGGACCAAGAAAATGTGATATATATACACAATGGAATTCTATGCCTCCATCAGAAAGAATGGCATTGCCCCATTTGTTAGGAAATGGAAAGGCTTGGAAAAATTTATATTAAGTGAAGTAAGCCAAGCCCAAAGAAATATAGGTCCCATGGTTTCCATTATTTGCAATATCTAGTATATGTATGAGTCAAGCAGAAAAGGTCAGATCATGTGATGTTAGGAAAATGAACCGTTAGATATGTATTTCAATATTTTTTTCTTTCATGCATTTGTTTCTAACTCATTTATAAAATTATTTCTTTGTTGCTTTGTATGTCCCTCCCCCACAGTATAACCCCTGCTTTCACTATATTTGATGTCAGTATAACTTGTGGAGGAGATGGGGAAAAACAAGTCGTTTAAGGATACAGGTGGATGGACCTGTTGCAACAATGAGAAGTACAAGTTGTTATGTCAAAAACGAACTTTACAACTTTGGGTGGGGGGAGGATTGGGTTGAGGGGTGGGGGGCGGCTCAGAAGCGATGTGAAGGGTAAACAAAGGAGGAGGCTGCAATGCTTGATAAGAAATGTACTCATTATCTTGCCCATGTAATTGTAACCCCTCTGTACACTATGTTCACAACAAATAAAAATTAATAATTAAAAAAAAGAAATGTACTCATTACCTTGCTCATGTAACTATAATCCCTCTGTACAGTATTTTCACAATTAAAAAATTAGAAAAAAAAAGAATCTCATGCTTCTTTCCTGCCTGGGCTGGCTTCAAACTGTGATCCTTAGATCTCAGCCTCCAGAGTAATATGCGTGAGCCACCAGCACACGCATTTTTCTCTGGCATTTTTTTCCCAGATATAATTGTTTCACATAGTTTTCCCAAACAATTAATACTTATATCAACACAGTTCTAAATTCATGGAAAAAATCCTCACTTCTCTCAATATTTCCAAAGAGCTCCAGAGTAAACATCACTTTGTCAGCTCACACCACGTGCCTATACTGATGATTATAGCTAGTTGATCTATTTCTTTGGTTATGGCAGGTTTAGTCCCCAGGAATGAGAGATTGTATAAGATTTCTTTTTCCATCTATAATTAGACTAAGACTAATAAGAGGTCTCAAAGAAAAATTTTAAAAATTTAAATTGGAGCTGAGTATGCTGTCTTTCTCTCTGAAGGTAGAAAACAGTCTTCAAGATCATATATTTAACTAGAGATAAGCAACATTCTGAATCACTACATACAAATTTGCAAACTTAGTTTCAAAATGACCATGTGAAAGTAGGGAGAACGAGAGGAAAATCATTGTATTCTAAAATCAATGTAAATCATCTACACATCCTCTTAGACATACTGAAATCTGTATGCATAAGTTACCTTTGACAGGACCTTCAGGTCTAATTATATTGATTGTACAGTGAAAAGTACCAGAGACAGATCTACTTATTTTCTTGTAAAATTTTACTGGACACTCTTCACATACACATCAAATTGCCCTACTGGGTGCCTGTGACGTTTCTCATCTTTATTCTCTTCCTTTTCTGAATATATGGTAAGGTCTTGTTTGAAGCTTCTAGCAAGTCCTCAAATACTAACTTGTCTTTACAAGACATATTTTTCTGTCAATGCTACAAAGGTATCATGTTGTCTACAGTATCACCTTAGAACAGGGCCACTGATCATTTTGTTCAATATTTGAGAAAGTCTGTAAAATAAAGGAGCCTAAACAAACTTTCTCTATTCTTTCAAATCTATGCTTTTAAGCGATCTGTTCACTATACTCATATTCTGGCTAAATATGTAAATATGAACTCTTTGAATGCTTTTAATTTGAACTCTTTGGGTGTTTTCAATATCATTTATAAAGTTATTAAATTTGATTCATTTGTATAGCAATGAATAGAATTGAAAGTAGCAGAATAGAAAACTGGTAGTAAATTCTCAATTCTCATTATTCTCAAATACTCAATTTTACTTAGTGTTTAATATTTAGTATTTAGTAATACTCAAATGTATTTACTTTTTATTTATATAATAATCTCATTTCCTGGAAAAATATCTTCCTTATCATCCATGATACTCCATATTTCTATTTCTTAAAACATGAGATTCAGGACTCATTAAAGCAACATCGGAAAACATGAAATTCAGAGTACCTGGCCTATCAGATTAAAAACAATGATGGTGAGCACATTAATATTTGATATATCCCACCAGCAGTTTATTCTGGTAACTTCCTTTGATTCTTGGGGGTTGGGAAGGTGGCTCAGTGGTAGAGTGCTTGCTTCACATACATGAGACCCTGGGTTCGATTCCTCAACACTACATAAAAAGTAAAAGCTGGAAAAAGCAATGTGGCTCAAGTGGTAGAGCGCTGGCCTTGAGCTGAAGAGCTGAGGCCCAAGACCAACAAAAAAATTCTTGGAATGGTTCACAAGCACATGTGTAATCATTACCTTCAAAGAGAGGATTTCCTAGCCAAATATCTTCATTCTCATGCACACTTTCATGCTCCATTCCAAAACCTAAAATCTGGACTGATTTTTGGCTTCAATATTTTTTCATCTAGATCTTCAAAGTTAATGAATTCTCATAAACTTCTTAAAATTTTATTTATTCGACAATTCATTCATGAAGCAATGAATGTGTTTATTATTATTATTATTGTGAAAATACCATACAGAGGAGTTACAATTACATGAGCAAGATAGTGAGTACGTTTCTTATCAAGTATTATTGTCGCCTCCTTTGTTTCCCCATACCATCCTTCCCCTCTACAAGCCCCCTCCCCCCGCACACCCACACTCCTCCTACCACCATCACTACCCCCACCCCTACCACCCACCCCCTCCACCCCCCACCTCCCACCCCACCAAAGTTGTAAAGTTCATTTTTCGACATAACGTCTTGTACATCTCATTGTTGTAATGGATCCACTTGTAACCACAATGAATGTTTTGCAGCTTATTTTTGCAGATTTCAAGGAATCATGATCTCTTCCTTTCATACCTTTTTTTTTGAGGGGGGCGGTTGTGGGGCCTGAACTCTGAGCCTGGGCGCTGTCCCTCAGCTCTTCAGCTCAAGGCTAGCGCTCTACCATTTGAGCCACAGCGCCACTTCCGGCTTTTTTTTTTGCTTATGTGGTGCTGAGGAATCGAACCCAGGGCCTCATGCATGCAATGCAAGTGCTCTACCACTTAGCCACTTTCCCAGCCCTTCCTTTCATATCTTTAGGGCACTTTCTTCTCATTGTACAAACTTGTTCTTTCTCATATACTTATTCAATAAGAACTCTGTATTCATCATTTTTTGTTAGATTCCAATCGTTTTCTAGAGTATTCTAACAGCAGTAATTTATTTTATATCCCTACTTTTTATAATATAGCATCCACTCACCATATTGAAAAGCAATTTGTCTTCATTTGAAGCAAAATACTTGTTTTGGAAGCCTGTTAATGCAAGCTCCTTCAATGCTATTCTGTTTAGGAAAAAATCCTGAAATTATTATGCAAGATTATATATACACCTATCTTTGTATGTATGTACATACATATGTATATATTTGTCTATCTTTCTATAATGTTCTAGTACTTTAACTACTCAACATGCTAGTCCACTCTTACAGGACAGAGCAAAATTACAGCAAAGCAATTTTTGATGCTGTGGCATTGATTATTTTCCTTATTCAGCAGCACCTTAAAAATGTTCTATGTGCATCTTAAGATTCTACCATCACAATCATAGCTTCTACAAGGCCTCATATTCAATGTCATTCTTCATTCTTCAAGGTTCCCATAGCATTTTTAAGTGAATTTGATATTAACATTAACAAAATATTTTGCCTTGGTAGATTTTGCCCTGATTCATGCTAGAGTCCCTACTATGTAATATTTATGCACATAGATGCACATAATTAGATTCTCTATTATCTCATTTTTATTTATTATTTTGCAATTCTAGTGTCTGAGCTCAGAACTCTGCGCTTGCAGGTATTCTAGCTCTTTGTTTTTCAGGATACTATCACATTTTTATTTAGGGCCAGAGTTACAAGCTATGGCTTCCTGAATAGCTAGAATCAGGGGCATGAACCAACATATCTAGCATAATCCTTAAAATAAGATCTTTCTGTCTTTTTGCCCTGGCTAGCCTTGGGCTGCCATACTTCCAGTCTCCAATCCTGAATAGCTGGGATTGTAAGTATGAGTAACTTTGCCCAGCCTGCCTGTCATTTAAATTAGAGACTGGTAATCTTTTCTAGCAGTCAATAAAGGTAGCAATCAATCTGTAAAACATCACTACCTGGTGTAAATAATCAACTGAGATCATAAAACAAATACTGTTTAAACAACTTAACAAGATTTATATATCCTTATGGATTTCAAAATTATTCCTGTCTAAGAAATTAAATTTCTATAGATACTCTTCCATTAAATACCATCTGTGTGAGATTGAACTTGAGTTTTATTTCATTTTTCAAATAATATACAACCTTTATACCAGCTTGAGGAGAGAGTCTAGCCAATTACTTTGAACTACTATGCAGAAACTATTTTTCTCCTCTAAATTTCCAAAGCCTCTCTGGCAAACTGAGATAATGCCTAAAAGAAATTGCCCAGTGGAGCATTGTCTTTTAATCTCTCCTTTAAACGAGCATCCTAAATTAAGCCCCTTCTTTTCTTAGATGAAAGGAAAAGTATTTTTTTAATGTAAACAGATTTTGTCGTTAAAATTTTAGTCTTCCTAATAAAAAAGGTTTTAGCTTAAAAAATATATCTATGCCTCAAGACAATTTGTTATATACCATCTAAGCTCTAGGAATACACAAACTTGTGCTGTATTTTTATTTTTTATAAAATCAAAGTTTCTAAAAACTTTTAAAATCAACTACAAGCAGTGTTTCTGGTCAGATGTTTACTTTCATTTACTAATTGGTCATATAAAGCAATGTAGAATGCATGGCAGTTTGTCTATATTGAGAATTATCTACTAACTGCTATCTACTATCTCCAGTGCTTTTAGTATAAATTTCATTATTTTGAAAGGAGTGATCAAATCCTGTATTTGTCTTAGAAAACTGAAATCTTTGTAATGAAATGTATTATCATATTTGCTGTACTCATGGCTGCTCACATTGCATTCCATTGGGAAGGGGTTTATGTCCTGTCATATTAATCCATCTTGTATAATACAACAAAAGCCTGTATCACTCTATCTCAATGGGAGAACCTAAGGAGAGGTGATGGCTATTCATTTATCGTGATGTAAGGTGGACTTTGCGCCATCTTCAATTGTCCTGGTCTTCATAATTTCAAGATGCTTATAGGTTTGAACCATGCCAGTAAATAAATAATGCCCTACTATCCTCCTGATAAGGATTATTACAAACACAGTAGAATGAAGAATATATGTAATTGAAAGGACACAAACTGAACACATGAAAGCTTCAGTCTTTTCCTCTTGATGGAGCCTTGTGGCAAACTCCAAACCAGCCGAACCTACATTCATTCCAGCTTATCTTCAGTACTTGAATATAATTGCTCAATAGTAATTTTATTAAATCCAAAGGAAATAAAAACTTTATCAAACATAACTCTATGAAAAAAGAAAATGATACAGAAAGATAAAGGAGATAGTTTAATTATTTTGATACTATATATACATATATATGTTTTTTGAAATAATTGGCAAAATCAGTAGATTTCAGATGGGAGATGTAAAACACATTGAGGGTAATATAATCATTACAATCTCAGATATGATGGGTTTTTCAAATGAGCCAAAGATATGCTTCCTTAGAAGATTTATTTTAAATTGAATCATAAAAGATGTCAACAGATATATAATAGGGAATAAAAGAGTCCTTAATGAAAAAGTATACATAGCTAACTTGAGATATGTAAGTTAACTCAGTACAACGTAAGTTATAATAAGTTATTTTCTTTATAATATTGTTTCTGCAACTGAAATAAGTAAAATCCATAAATATATTTAGCTTAGATTGACAGTATAGCACAGTATATTTTAAACTTCAGAGAAAATATTACTTTAATAGGAAGGACAATATTTGTCAACTGTTAGCAAATGTAAAACATGCTAAATTATACCTATCATAAAAAATTACCATGTTAAATTTAGACCAGTTTATTTTATTGATTATTAGTCTAATAGACATGAGACAATAAAGATGAATGAGGGAAAGCACTTTGACTTCTTGAGTTAAAAGACTAAAATTCATGTGCTATCAATGGAGTTCCTTATATATCAACTTCATAAAGAAGAGACCATATTTACCACAGTCAGTCTAAAAAAGAACCATTTTAATGACTAAATATTATTTTTAGTAGAATCCATTGTATAACCTCCTACCCCACTAAACTTTATTCCATATTTTCAACAGCTGGTGCTCCTAGCTGACCTCCTGCTTGCTCTGTTTCCAGGGTTCTGATGTCTCAGCTAGAAGAAATTTGGTGAAAATTACTCATCTGATATTGTCAAAATAACAGAGATGATATATTTCTTAATTTTTGCATGTGCACTATGCTTCTAGGTTTTATTTTAGCAGTAAATTCCAATGTCTCCTATTTTTCTTCTGTGTTGAATTTAAAAATTCCTACTTCCAACGGTTGAACTATTCCCACAATTGATATAATGCTTTAGAAGGTTCCATTAGGACTTCTATGGATTTGGTTCACTTGCCTGGAAAAGGAAAAGAAATAAAGCAATACAGTAGAACCTTGAAATAGGATTTGGATTTATGAACGAAACTAGTTTTGAGGAGGTCACAAAAACTTAGGCCAGTAGAAGACTGAAACAGAAAAGACAGAAGTCAGGCTACCATGGCTGTGGTTAAAAGGTTGTTAAAGTGTTAGTTCCCGGTGGACAGTTTTCCTCATAAAATACCCAGAAATATTTAAAATTGTCCTCACTACTTTGCTTATAATGATATCCAATGTACTGATATTGTAAGGCATCTTACCTCCCAGCTTTGTCATAGTCATAAGTTTTCAAGTTATAACCTATTACTAAACACTAGAATAGGGGTGATGAATTTTTATACCATTTAATTCCTTAGACTTTTATGATTTTTTACTACAATATCAAAGTATAAAATGTATATAATGTTATATCAATATGACTAAGAAAATTAGCATGTTTATAATACCTTGCTTATGAGAAGACAGTAAGTATTAAAAGAAGATGTGCAGAAATAATATATAACTGTTTTAAATTTTGTGCTTTATAAGCAATTTACGGCTTTACCAGTTTACCTGTGACCAAGAAGAAATAACTTTCCTTTTTAAAGACTGTTAGTAAGAATCACCTTTTGTATGCAACTAACTATTCTTCATAAAAATTGATCTCATATTTTTGTTTGAAGCTTATAAAAGTTTTGATTTAAAGAAGTGTTCTCTTTACCTTTATAACAATGCCTTATCCTAATAGAGAATCTTGATAGTGAATCTTGAAGAAGATGCTTTTAGAAACCAAAAACTAATATATGTTTTTCATGTATTTGTTAATGAGTCAAATCTCTTAAATTAAGGCCTTGAACAATATTTCAGTGGCCTCAGCTAGCTTTCTTTCAAAACAGCATTCTTTCAAGAGAGAATCCAGTTCCTTGGTTATTCTATTTAATAACGAAGACAAGGTAAGGAGTCAAAGATCAAAGAATTATACATTCAAGTTGTGAATACATAGTATACTAGATGAAACACATGTTTCTCAAATCCCCACTTCATGATTTCAAAAATTTGCTATACATTGTGCCAAAATATATTTGCATTGCAGTGTGGCAGTATGTTCTTGATTTTTCAAATGTACTTAAGTGTCTATTTTCCTAAAAATATAAAAACTGGGTCAATATTGTAATAGCTATTTCTATCCTGTGTAATTCTACCAGTCATTTAGTGTGAAAAGTTCCAGCTATAATCTCATAGGATTGTCTTAAATCATTCAATGCCACTTTCTGTATGATGATTCAGAATACCCAAGTTACAGTGTTTTGCCAATATTACAAAGCTGAGAATCACTTATTAGTTCTCATTCCTTTAGATAATTCCTAACATATAATTTTTGATTTGTTGAGTGATATTGTAAATAAGGCAGTTCCCCATAACCGAAGTTGTTTTCGAATGTTGCTGTATATTAACATATGCTTGAAGAACTTTACAAACTATTCAATTCCCAGGCTGTGCTCTGCATGTCCCTACATGAGATTCAAATTTTGGTGATGATGTTTGTAATTCAAAGATGCTTCCATTGCAACCACATTTGATTGCTAGCAACAGAGGAAAAAAGGTAAAACAAGTCTTTCATTAAATAAGATTTGAAGTCGATGGAGTCAGAATCAATCAATTTGCTATTCAGAGTTGTACCGGTAAATAGGAAACTAGAGCCATTCCTACATGTCATCTAAACATTTAAAAATTATGAAATGCTAGTGTAGTTGTTGATTTTAGTTGTAATCAGGGCAGACTAGAGTGCAGATTCAATCTATGAATCCCTCTGGTTGTTTGTTTAAAAACAATATAAATTTTATTTCCATGCACAGGCTGAGCATGATCAAGTGATGACTTTTTATGTCATTATTGTTTCTGTGCCAATTCTTCCTTTTATTGATTACTTTCAATTTCTTTTTTTAGATCACAAGATTCATTCTGTCTCTGATACTTTATTCTTTGACTGATATGTAATTAATTGTGAAGTGTGGACCAATAAACATTAGAAGAACAGATTAAAATGCAATTTCTGATTCCTACCAAAGAACAACTTCAACAACTTCAACAATCATCAGAATATTGTGTCTGCTAAAACCGTATGAGAGCCTTATTGTTATGAACATGAAAAACAGTACCTCAGGCATTTCGCATGTCTACTTCTCACTTTAATGCAGAAAACTAAATTCACTAATCAAAACACATTTTATATAAAATTACAGGCCATGATTAACTGTCTTCAGTTTTCATTTTTCTATAGCTCAAGGTAATATGTACTTTTCTAAGTTGTCAATCATAATTCTCTGACATCTCATTATTGCTCCCAGGTGAACAGAGTTTAGAAATAATAAAGCTTTTTTTCATACCTGTCTGCTCCCCTTCTTTCCTTTGATGATGTGTGGGCATTCGCACTTAATATTTGTTATCAGCTGTAACACAACTGGTAAGGTGTAAAACTTGTCCATGCCTCAGCATGACTGCCTAAGATTACAATTAAATTGTTCTCAGTTTGGCCCCAGACAAGGCTTTTATACTTTTCCTTTAACCCCAACTGATTATAATGGGCAAATTCTTAAACCACTGTGTTCTTTGTGAGAAAAGATAGTTTGAAATTGTATCAAGAATTCATAGTTTTGACTCATTACAGGTTCATGCATCAAGATTAAGATATAATTATCTAGGGGTCAAGCCGTGTTGTATACATTGTTTTGCTATACAAGTAACAATACGGGAAAGAAAAATGACACTGCTGTTTGCAAAGTTTTGTTTTCAAGCTGTTGTTATATCTGCTTTCGGATTTATTGCCTAAGGGTTGCAGATGGTAGAGTGCTACTTAGAAGAGACACCCTGTTGGGAAAACAACATTACAGTGCAATTAATAACCAGGGGAGTTCCTCTCCCATACCATAGTAGTTTCACTAAGTAATCACTTAGAAAACAATTGTACCAACTTCATAGAAATTAACCAGTCTTATACATTTAATATTATATAAAATACATGAATAAATAAATGCATTTCTTAAACAAATTTCATTCCAGTAACATATAAATAATGACATATTTTAGAATTCCTAACATCACATTTATATATAAGTGTATTCTGTATATGTGTGTGTGTGTGTGTGTGTGTGTGTGTAAACTATCTACATTATTCAAAGCTCATTGTTCAGAAGTCACAAGCTCAATTTTTAATTTACTTTACTTGGTCCCAAATCAATGTGCTTCTAGATGGCCAATAATATCTTGAAGAAATTGGTACCAAACAACAATCTCAAGGAATTCGTGCCACTTAATATTTCTTAAAAGTAATACTTCTTAAAAATTATTACAAACATTGGAGTAGATTAGTAAATATCATCATCAATATATTCACTTTAAATCAAAAGAAGGTTTTGAAAGTATCATGAATTTACATTAATCCATAAAAAATTAACAAGAAGATTTTAAGACAGAATGTTTATAGATTTATGTGGTAATGAAAAAAGACAAGCAATGAATTTGACTTTCCTGAATAATGAATTAGGGAATAAAAAGATATTTCTGACAAAAAATTACAAGGAGCCAGATATATGAAGACAAAAAATAGATGTAAAATGTGAATGAGGTGTTGATAACATGTAAGATAATGAAAGAAATGTCATAATATATCTAGTGATATTTTTAATTAAATAATATAAAATATGTGGAATCAATTATTAAAGAAATAAAAGGCATCAATTTTCAGATTTAGAATGTTTAAAAAGAAATGACATACATAGTATTTAAATAGTGATTTTAAAAAGTAGCACAATCCTGACACATACTTGTCAAATAACATAACAGAAAATAGAAGTTAAATTTCTTAAATGCAGTCATGGGATGAGAAAATTATTATCTATGGTCAAGTTTAAAATAAATCATGCAAGCCAGGCACTGGTGGTTTAGGCCTGTAATCCTAGCTATTAAGGAGGCTGAGATCTGAAGATCACATTTCAAAGCCAGCCTGGGCAAGAAAGTCCGTGAAACTCTTATCTCCAATTAACCACCAGAAAACCAAAAGTGGTGTTCAAGTGGTAGAGAGCTCACCTTGAGCTGAACTGCTGCTGGACAGCACCCAGGCCCAGAGTTCAATCTTCATGACTGACAAAAAGTAAATAACTAAATAAATAAATAAAACATGCATTTGCAAAACCAAAAAAACAGGAAGTGGTAGACATTAAAATTCTGTCTTCAAAGTACTGAGAGGAAAATATGTCAATCTATTATTAAACTACTCAGATTTTCTTCAAAATTTATGGTTTTTTTATAGACAATGTAAGAGAATGCACTGTCAGTAGACCTTTCTTAAAAGAGTTTATAAAGTATACATTTCACAATCATCGAAAATGATCCTAGAAAGAAAGTCTCAGATGTAAAGAGGTTATATGAAGAAATAAAAGGGCAAAGATAAAAAGGAAAATAATGAGAACCTTCTAGCCCATAAATATTTTGGTTTGAGAAAACTCTTCATACCTTAAAATGATTAAAGGTCACAAAGCATTTTCTTTAAGTGTAGTATACGTTTTCTGTGTACAACATTGAAACCACACAGGATTTCCTGAGGAGAGGTGCAGTAAAGAATAAAGCCCGCCCCTTTCACCTCAATCTACTGTTGTGTTCATGTCTGCTGCAGAGTATAGAAGGAACTAGAACATAGGGAAGGCCCTTCATTTCACTTCAAGTTCTTTCCAGCTCCCAGTTTCTCTCTTTACCTCTCCCGTGCTCTGCGGGACATCTGGGGCTATACAAAAGTGAAACCATTTGCTCAGTATTCCTTGTCAGATGAATCCTCCTCTATTTGTATTATGTGCCATTTGACTGTTACTTGCTTCTGTTCAAGGAGCAGAGTGCACACAATGGATCTGGCATTTTTTGTTTTGCCCTCTACGTATATGAGTCCAGTCAGTAAATAAAGTCTTGGGTTGTTCTGGGTAGTTATCTTCATCTATAGTCTGAATACCCGACAGTTCACCAAAGTGTCTCACAGAGCAGTATGGTCAAATGAGAGCACTGTCCTTCTGGCAGATTAGAAAGTCAGATGGTTATGGTGAAAACAGACTATCACTGGTTAGAAGATGGCTGTGTGGGATCCTAGTGCAGCATGTCTGTCAGGATAAATTAGAAAGCAAATATATGTTCTTTTTAAATTATGACTTTATTATCATTAAGTAGTTGTACAAAGTAGTTGACATTAAACACAACAGTTTATGAATAAAATGTATATTAAACCAGTGTAACCCCTTTCAACATTCTCACCCATCCCTTCTAATCTACTGGGAAACACTAACCACTGCAAAGGGCTCTCTAGAAATAGGACCCAAAGTGTTTATTGAATTTGACAGCTAAGTGATGATTACCAGCTATTTCTACTGATCCCAGGTACCATGGTGATTAAACAACTATACACTTCAGGCCCACTGCCCCATCTTGCTCACTCTGTTGCTCTCACCCAAGAAAATTCTTGCCCAATATTACAGAAAAACTGTACCAGATCATTCAACAGAAGAGGAATCCTTTATTAAGTACAACTGCAAGATGATACTCTATTGGCTGGGCTCTATTGAACTCAAAGACTGAAATTAATTTCCTTCTTTTTGTTAAAACACTTGGTCATGACTAACACAGAAAAGCTGACCATATTTAATAAAGAATTATTTTTGTTTCTGTTTTCTTATTCTTTTTTTCTTTTTTTATGAATATAAGAATTGGTCTTTTCAAGAAATCAGAAATCAGGCTGGAACACTTGAATATTTACATGCAAAAGAATGCTGGACCTTTCACATCAAATATGAAAATCAAAACTGGATCATAGATCTAAGTAGAAAGACTAAAAGTATAAACTCTTTTTTTCATATTTAAATACTTGAACTCTGGGCCTGGGCACTATCCCTGAGCTCTTCAGCTCAAGCAAGCACTTTACCACTTGAGCTGCAGTGCCACACTGGGTTTTCTAGTGGTTAAATGGAGATAGGAGTCTCATAGGCTTTCATGCTTGGACTGGCTTTGAACTGCTATCCTCAGATCTCAGCCTCCTGAGTAGCTAAGATTACAGGCATGAGCCACCAAAACCCAGCTGTTTCTGTTTTTTTTTTTTTTTTTTGGTAATGGAGGGTTGTTGAATTCTGATGTTCTACCACTGAGCCCTAGCCATTACTTCCATGTTTTTGTTTTGTTTTGTTTTGTTTGAGATAAAGTCTGTTACTTATCTTGTATTTATGTTCAGGCTAACCTGTACCTGGATCTACTATTTATATATTCTACATAGTTGTGATAACAAGCCTATACCACTAAAACCAGCTTCAGTGATTCAGATAGGATTCTATAAACATTTTTCCCCAGCTGGCCTCAAACTGCAATACTCCTGATCTCTGCCCGACTTAAGTCCCTAGGAGAATAGGTATGAACCACTTCCATGCTCACCCTGCTTTTGAAGCAATATAGATCTAAAGAAAACCATCTCTACTACTGATGCAACAACCTACTCATCACCTCTGGATATTCCTAATCATTAACAATGTTCTTTTGTGTGCCTAAAACATTACTACAAAAGGTAAATCATTCAGTGTTCTGAAACTGCATCATCATAAGAAAGCAGGAACAACAAAACTTGAAGTTCTGGGTAAAGATATTTTCAGCTTCATATTAATTAGCTTTATCTGAAGGAGAAGTGGACTTCCTCTTATCTTCCCTGAGGGAAGGTGACTTTCCACTTTGGAGATAGCTCCTTACTGAAGCAGTTTCCTTCTGTCATGAGGCATCTACACTCTGTTTGGTAGAGATTGTGGAGCATGACTCTCTTTCTTGATTTTTAAACAGATGGAAGACAATCCTGAGTTGTGAAAAACTGGAGGGAAAAAGGTCTTTAAAAGGATTTATTTTTTTTTTTCAGGAACAGAGAAAATTTACAAGAAAAGAACAGTGGCCTAGAATTATGAAGTCTGCCTGAAGTTCACTAAGTGGAGGTGAACCTTAACACAGTCTTACTGATCATGACCAGGGCCTATAACTCAGGATGCCCTATGGAAGGTTCCAATAGAATCACCTCAGTGATTTCTCTTAGGCTGGTTACAATTGCTATCTTCTCCCATGCTCCCAAAGAAACCAATGGTGATGGGAGAGCCCAGTTACCATTTTCTCAAGACTCTTGGCTTTCAAAAGTAATTAATAGGAGGGGTTAAGCCAAAGTCTCTCACTACCCACTGGGTTGCTAAAGCCAGCCAACTCTATCTGGTCATTGAAGACTTAGAAAAATTGCATTTTATAAATTGGAGGCTTTCTGTACAGCAGATGATATATGATCATGATTTTTTTGAACACTGCTATCAAAAACAGGTAGAAACAGACAATTCTGTAACCCAAGTTATCAGTACTGGGAACCTTCAGTATGCTGTCTAGTTATGCATCTTGCCAAGGGAATAGAAATTACTGTTTGGGGGGAATTTTTTAGCAGTACTAGAAATTAAACCCAGGGCCATAAACCTGCTTGGTAAGTACTCTACCACTGAGCTACAACCTCAGTAAAAACTGGTTCTTTTAATAGGAATGTAGAAGCTCCTGAAACTACTCAAACTACTGGCTTATGCAATTCGGACAACTACATCAAATGGATAGTCTCCTTGTCAAACAAATTGTACTATATTTTTCTTTTTTTTGTTTGTCGGTCGTGGGGCTTAAACTCTAAGCGTGGGCACTGTCCCTGTGCTCTTCAGCTCAAGGTGAGTGCTGTACCTCTTGAGCCACAGCACCACTTCCTGTTTTCTAGTGGTTTATTGGAGATAAGAGTCTCAGGAACTTTCCTGCCCAGGTTGGCTTTGAACGGTTCCTCAGGTGTCAGCCTCCTGAGTAGTTAGGATTTTAGGTGTGAGCCACCTGCATCTGGCTGTGCTATATTTGTATAACTGACTTCTGAATTGTGATGAATAGGCCTGGTATTTTGCCCAGCCACTAGGATATCTCAAACTGACAATAGAAAAATAATGTTCTTTGGGACAACCACAAACATGCTACACTTGCCAACAAAACATGGAGCTGAATTGTTCTTCCCAATTAAACATTGATGCAACCAGTTGCTTCCTGTTATTTATCTATTTATTTATTGTCAGTCATGGATCTTGAATTCTGGGCCTGGGTGCTGTCCCTCAGCTGTTTAACTCAAGGCTAGTACTCTACTACTTGAGCCACAGTACCACATCTGGTTTCCTGGTAGTTAATTGGAGATCTTCCAAGAGTCTCATGGACTTTCTTGCCCAGGCTGGCTTTGAATGTCAATCCTCAGATCTCAGCCTCCTGAGTAGCTAGGATTACAGCCTTGAGCCACCGGTGCCCGGCACTTCCTGTATTTTGAAGTGCTTGTCCCATGAAAATTCAAACACCATCCTAACCTATGCCCACACACATAAGTTGTCAACATTGACAGTAGATATAAAAATCAACACCGAATAGGAGTCTCACCTAAAAATATTTTCCTATGAGGAGTCTCTCTAAGGAGCTATGCTGTTTTGCCAGGGTAGCAATATTAGACCTGTTGCTCTATTTGGATATTTCACTGAGTTCTGACTGACTGAATGAATCTCTGAGATTGGGAGAGTTATCACATGTCCCATTGGTTTTGCATACACAAAGACACCTAAAGTGGCTCCTAACTGAGTTCTCTGAGAACTTTTCATCTGACATCGCCCCATACAAAAGTTATAGATCAGTGGGTCCCATCATAAGGACTACCATGTTCTCTCCTAATTTAGCATATTTCCGTATCATCTCCAATCAGAAGGATGATTGTGCATTCTCATGGGCAATTAAAAGACAGGCTTATACTGAGTGCAAAGTAATCCCAGCCTGGAAAACATGTCTCAGGCAGCTAAAATGGTGACTGAATCCAGCAGTTCTTCAGATGAGCACATCTCATTAGCACTGTATGTTTGGCAAGAATGTCTGCCCCTTTCTCTGACTGTGCACCTTCTTTGCATAATTATTGTCACTTCAGTCTCTGTGGGAAACTCCACAGGATGCTTACAGAGCTTTGACCCCTTCCCAAAAACTTAACTCCATAGGAAATTTGGATGGCTATTAAACAGCATGGAGCAGTAGACAGCAACCTCCTTCTCCATTTACCCCCTGGGTAGAGAGCATGGATTTGCCTGCAAGGATGGTGAAATAATGACCATCATTTAAAACTCTCCAGTGTAAGAGTTTCTCTTAAATACTCGTACTGCTTTGTCTGGGTAGACCCACTGGAGAGAGAGCAATATAGAGAAACCCACCAGAGGCTCCAAAGCAGAGAATATGACTCTCAGCTATGGGCAGTTGTATCAAGGACATTTTTCATGTCAGAATATATGAAAATTAACCCATGTTGCAATGATTGAGTTCCTCCTGATTGACAGGATGAGTGTTCCTTTGAACTGGAGAGACCAGATAAAGGAGGGTTGGGGAGCAGAAGAGAATCTTACTTCTTTGTACTCTTCCCAACACATAAACTCCCATGCCACTATTTCAGATATTTCTATCCCAAGGAGTTGTCACCTCCCTGACTTTAATGAACTGTCTGACATGTCACCATTGCCCCAGTTACAAATTAATATTCGATTACTCTTCCCCTAAACACCACAATTAAATGTATCTCAAATGTATTTAACATGTTTGTTGTGCTCATGAATACCAATTTCTTAACTGTGCTGCTAAATACCACATTATTTGAGCCATGAAAAAATTTAATACCTCAAGGAAATTATCATTAAGAATGTCAAGTCTATTGTACACTATCAATTTTAAATGAGGAAGAACATGATTAATTATCATAAAAAATACATTAGCCCTTACATCATAGGATTCATGAAGAGACCTCTGTGTAACGTAAATGTAGTGATTGCATTTGGAGAATACTTTCACAATGAAAATCTCCATGCTCTCATAAGTCATATGAACCAGCTCATGAAGAACATGATAGAATTAAAAGCTGTGAACACTGTTCACAAGGAAGAAATATAATAAGAAAAGATATAAGAAAATACTGTTTGTGTATGGTAAAGCACGGCTTTAATACTAGCATCCAGGAGGCTGCCACATGTTAGAGGCCAGGCTGAGTGACAAGGGCAAGATACTGTCTCAAAACTAAAATCAAGAATATACAACTTCAGGTTCACACAAATCAAATGCAATCCATTCAAAAGATTTCAGAATCTAACATGATGTACTTGGTTAAAATAGTCAAGTCAATGCACTCAGATGTGCTTAGGGGCTTGGTCTCTTAGTTTTTTCAACATATAGTCAGCTGTCTCAAATGCATTGCCTCAAAAATGCACATTTTTACAATGAAGGCGCAGTACGTAAAAGTTGTTGGAAATTTGGGCATTTGGTTCATTGGATTAACATGCATGGTGTTATAAGGTACTTCTAACTTTTCCAGGAATGATATTCAAATGATATGATATTTCTTGCCTGATCTTAAATTTGGTTTAGAATGTATCAACAAGGCAGGTACTAGTGTCTGACATTAGTAATCCTAGCTGATCCAGTGGCTGAGATCTAGTGGAGAGAAGGGGTCATGCTTCAAAGCCAGCCTGAACAGAAAAATATGAGAGGCTCCATCTCCAACTAAGCAGGATAAAAGCTAGGCTAGAGCCATGGTTGAAGAGTGCCAGCCAACCAAAGTAAATGAACAAGAATGGAAGGCCCTGGGAACTGGCACAAACCAAACCAAACATGAATTATGTAAAGTCACTAAAATATTAAAAATCCATATCAGGTCCACCATCCATGATGAAACTACAAAAAGAATTCTCACCTTTCCTTGTTAAACAAAGTAAGACTCACTACTGAGAAATTGCTCAAAACCAATGACGCATTGGAAAGGAGATGGACTATCAAGCTAAAGGATTTGAAATGATTGGGGTCTTCTCCCTATTGTCCTTTCCTGTAAGTGTGTGCTTCAGGACCATTTCCTTTAGAGGCTGTATTTGAAGGCGAAGAGGGATAAGCCAAATTTTGGAGTGATGATTAGACTCAAGGTAGATTTTAATTCTGTAGCATATGGTAGTCTATAATGAGCTAGCACAGGGCAAATTGCCAACATGATATCTGGTCTACATATTTGAATAATGATTTGGATAGCTGAAATTGCTGAGGGTGAGAGAGAGTTTTCTGATGCAAAGAAGTGCTTTAGTATCTTCACAAAGGCAGTGTACACTTGTTCATCTGATTAAACTAAGACTCAGACATGCTTTCTATGTACACATGGTCCTGTCGCTTGGAGTAACATGTAGCAAAAGTATAGGCAGCCTTTGAAAGGTGAATGTACTTGTAGGGAAGATTTGTTCCCTGACTAAAGTTTGTAATTATAGTTTTGAGGACTGTTGTGGAGAATTTTTCCCCAAAGACAGACAAGGGTTAGCAAAACACCAGAAGGTCTGGTAATCACTAGGCATTTTAGCCTCCTAGATTAAATTCTAATATCCCAATTTGCATATAATTGAAATGTATCAAGTGGATATATTCTATTCACAGGAACTGCCTTTACTTTATATAATGAGAAATCCAATTCTTCATATCAACCATCTTTTATAATCTTTTTCTGGTGCTATAACCTTCAGTGGATTAAATAAAACATGTATAAAACCAAGTGTAGTGTGAAATCTTTACTATCTCTCTGCTTATTCTCACTCTTTCATTCCAAGTTAACTTCAGTTGTTTTGTTTTTGTGTGTGCAGGTCCTAGACCTTGAACTCAGAGCCTAGGCACTATCCCTGAGCTTTTGTGCTCAAGGCTAGTTGTCTACCACTTAAGCCGCTGTAGCTCTACTTCTGGTTTTTTGGCTACTAGCTGGTGATATGAATCACATGGACTTTCCTGCCTGGGCTGGCTTTGAACTCTGATCCTCAGATCTCATCCTGCTGAGTAGCTAGGATTATAGGCATGAGCCAATAATCAGCCAGAGGCCCTTCTATAGTTTTCTCAAACCATTAAATCTATTTGTCTTGCAGCTCAGAAGTCAACCAAATTCTGTCAGTTCTTTTCTCTTAAATCCCATGTGTTTCACCCCTCACAGTCATAGCATAACCAGCATCTTATTCCTGGATTTCTGCAGAACTTTCCTGGCTATCTTCAGTATATTAGCACTATTCATTTCTATCATTATCTACAAGCAAGCATTTAAGAAATGATCTATCACCAGCACGCTTAAGACCTATTGCAAGTTTCTGATTGTTAGAGTAAAAAATGGTTACTTACACAAGTCATATCATTAGTGATTCACAGCATTTTACCTCTTCATGGTGTTACTTCTAATCACCCTTTCCTCGGCTTTCTGTAGCCTTCTAGAACCTGACGCCACCTTCCCAGCTTTCAAACTCTCTCTGCAGGAGAGAAGAATGCCCTTCAATCTACAGTCCACCTCACCACTGTGCCACATAATCAATAAATGGAGGAATTTATAAACAGATGAAGACAGCAGCACTCATACAAATAGCATATATGTTATGCATATATGGAAGATGCTCTCAAATGCTGTATTGGACAATGTCAGAAAACGGTATTTATCACAAAGGGGCTTTGTTGAACAGTACTGAACATATCATTTACTTTTGATGCGGTGATATTTTTCCATACAAAAAAGATTTGCCTTTACTCTCCCATAGTTTTTATTTCATAATTTCATGTTAAGCTACCATTTGTTGACTAAAAGAAAATCATTTGTATTCCATCCTAGACATAGCTTTGGTATTGTTTTCATATTATTTACAAAAAAAAGTATTGAACCCAAACCATATGCCAAGCACTCAGCTATGGAATTTTAAAGACAAGAGAAAACATAATGTTCAATGTTTTAGACACTCCATCTAATACATTTAAATAGTATGATAATACCAGGTGAAATTGATTAAAATAGAAATAAAAACAGAACTCTGATAGCCTTGACAGCAGGCAAACTGAGTGTCTAACAATTGTGTATTTGCCTCACTATGTAACTGCAACCCTTCTAGATGTAAAGATATTCTTAATCTAAAAAATGTAAAAAAAAATGGGTATTTAACACAGAACCATGAAATTCCCCAGAAGGTAATAGATATGGGTGCTGAAAAGAATACAAAGTTTCTCAGGGAGAAACAGATAGAAAATGATATTTAAAGTTGAAAAATATCTTATGGATATAAAAAATATAAGCCATCATTTTGTAATAGTCATTTGTAAGAGGTCAGAATCTCAGATTCACTGGGACCATTAGTATAGATTGAGAGGAGTGAAATAGATATGACCAGATTGCAGGTTATCTGTCTATCTAACACTGTTAAAAGCTAAGGTTGTGCCTTTTATGTAATGGGAGTCTATTTTAATGCACTAGAATGAAATCTTCAGATAAATATGTTTTAAATGACTGGATATGTAAGGCATAGGAAGAAAGATCAATGAAAGAGGGGGGAAACAAGTAGTTACAATGTTAGAGCCTGAGTTGGAACCAACCTCCTCCTTTCCTTGTCTTCTGTCTTTCTGTCTTGCTCTCTGTCTCTTTCTCTCTCTTGTTTAACAAATTCCTATTTTACATTTTCCATATTGCCAGTTAATATTTTAAACCCTGAGGATCCAGAATATATATTTGGGTGAAAGAAAAAAATAAAAGACATTGTGATCTTCCGTCTAATGTGTAAAGTACAGCATGTACCTAGTACTGGAATTTGAATTTTTTTTCATGGCCATTTCTACCACAATTATAAGCCAAAATGGGAATTGTTTGACCTATGGGGAATCTAGTATCCCAATATCCATAAGTATACTTCAAACATACATTTGACTAAGAAGCCATGTAGCATTTAATATGCACCCATCAAAAATACTCCTGCTAATTATTTTAAGAGAAATTTGTTATCTGTCTGTTGAATGAGTACATAATGGAATGGAAAGGGAACTACAATAGTATGTTCCAGTGAAAATTAAGAATAGAAGCCTAAGGAAAAAGCAATTTCTGTGAAGAAAGAATATTCTTGGCAAACTGTCAATTTTCTTTCTTTTTAAACATTTGTTTTGCTTTCAATATTTTGTGATTATATGTAATAATTCCTTTCAGAATTGTTACCAATTCATGCTTCTATTTCCTAGTTATTGTTTTCTGTTTGTTTTAGGGTTGTAAGACAAATATAAAGACCTAAAATCCAGAACTAAATTTATAAATTTTAACAAATAAAATTTCCTTCCTTTCTATACATTGGGGGTTTGTTTGTTCTGCCAGGAATAAGGCTTGACTCCACTTTCTTGTTCATGGTTTCTGCATTACTGTACCAACATTAAGTATTGTTTGGATTCCTTTAAGTTTTCTTGTGGTACTGGGGTTTGAACATATGGCCTTGTACTTGCTAGCAAGACACTCAGCCATGCCTGTACACCACTTTTTACTGCATTAGCTATTTTGACATAGGGCTTTGCCTTTTGCCTGGGCCAGGCATTGACAATAATCTTCCCACTGAATGCTTCATGCCATATCAGGCATGATTGGCAAGCGCTAGTTTATACAGCTTCTGCTACTGAGGTGGACTCTTGGGAATATTTCTTTGTCCAGAGTAACCTGGATGCATTACTTTCTGGATCTCAACTTCCTAGGTAGCTGGGATGACAGTCATGAGCCTGGGTATCCACCTAATGGTTGCTCCACTGTGTGTGACTCATTTGAATTGTATAAATGTATTTTTATTGTGCTCCATAAAATCCAAAAGCATACTTATTATGAGTGTTATCAGCTTCAAATAAATTTCTATTTCACATATTTGTCTTTATAACTACACTGTCAAAAATGTTACAAAAGTAACTTTCTGTGACCTAATCAATATAATCACTGACCACTTGTTCCTCAGAGAATAGAGAAAGAATCAATTCATGACGTGAGGGAACATTTAGCCCCTTGCTTTCCTAGAGGTTTTAATATGAAAATATGTCAAACATCAAATATATGTGTACTTTGTTTCACCAGTAATAAGGCTGAGTAATAGAATATTTTTACATTATTGAGATTTTGATTTGTTTCTATATTTACTTTTATATAATTGTCTACAATAATGCATCCTTAAAAGTAAATACTCAGCATCTTAAAGGATTGTTCATTAATTTATGCATTACAAAGCCATATATATGTTTATATATGTCTAATACATGTATTTATGTATATATGTATATAATGCATATATACATATACTGTTTCTATGTAGGCACACATGGACACATATGTATACATATGCATATACATATGTACATGTACACACATGCATCTGTATGTAATATATGTGCATATATGTATATGTATATATATGTATGGATGCATTATATATACACATATATTCACATATGTATGTATATATATAAGGTATATATATGAGAGAGAAAGCTTGATCCCTAGATAACTGCTCCATATATATTATCATTTAATAGGAAAAATAAAGAAAATTTAATATTAAAACAAGTATATATATATAAATACATATGGTGAAAACATGTACAACAAAATCGTTATGGATAAAATCAGGTCAGTTTTCTGAGAGGTAATGAACACATTAGTTGAACAGAGGCAAAGATAAAGCATATGAAGGATGAACCAATATAAGATATTGTAAACATAGGTCAATCTATTTAAAACATACTTTACTGACACTAAATTACAGTATATGATATTTCCAATGTGCTGATCCTCATTAGGAGCATGCAAGTCAGTGTGATTTTGCAAAATGAACTATAGATGGTTGGCTCCCTAACACATTTCAACGATACTAGAAAATAAATCTGTGCAATGTACCTTTGATATTCACTAGGAGAAAAAGTTCACCTTTAGCAGAACCACATGGTCATAATTAAGGTGGAATGTCTATAAAGAAATATAGAGTTATTGCTTATTATTCTAGATCTCATCTTCATTATACTCAGGGACATCAGCTTCTATTAGGTGGTGAAAATACAATATTGCCTTTGAGGAAAAAATCCTTCAACATAAACATTTATTTATTTCTATTGTTCTTTCAACATAGGAAATTACATATTAGCATGATTAAAAGCCAATTTCTTACTGGGGTGCTTAGGTTTTGTAATCAGTTATAGTTACTATAACTGATTACAAAACCTAAATTACTTAGCTACTGATTTACCCATTATAGAAGGACAGGTAAATTCTTAATCTTACTAAACCTCAAGTTTTGGATCCATCAGATGAAAAATACATAGTAAATGCAAAGTTATTTACAGAATTAAGTGAAATATTTTGTATAAAGTATATGTTTTCTGCATCGATTATTCAACGTATACAAACCAAATTTCTATTTCTAACATCAGATGCTTACAGTCACACTGTTCTACCTCATAAAAACCTCATCCATGCTGGAGACCTTACCGAGAGATGCATAATGTGCAAACATTTTACATTTGTTTCAAATATGTTAAACTAAAAAGCTTAACTATTTGCTATGCAGTATAAAATGTAAATATTTACATTTGGATAAATATCACTACTATACACCACAGGCAATTGCTAAGTTGTTCCCTCCCATAGGCATTTGGTTGATTATTCTTTGTGCTTTGTAAAATTTGTAAAATACATTAAAAGTTAAGATTTGTTATATTAGAAACTACAATCATTAGCCAAAGAATTCTCTCATAGTCCTGGAAATAAATTAGACTCTTCCTTATTTCCTAGGGGAAGAATATTTTTATATCCAAAGTTTTGAGATTGCCAGCAGACTAGACATAGAGAGGCTTGCACTCTGCTCTTGTCTCACACATAAGACCTTGTGCTCCTATATAACACCATTCAACTGATTCTCACACTAATGTTGCTTCAGTTCTCTTCCCTTTAAAACACATATGTAATGAGCAAAAGGTCTGCTTTGTACTTTATTTCCTAGTATCCTAATTTCTTAACAACGCTTTTACTCACACTGAAAAACATGAAACAATCACCTTTTAACATTTCAAATATCTTCAGGTAAAGGGATCAACCATATTCCTGAGGGCTGAGTGAAAAGATATGCCTGGAACTATGAGTTAAAAGTAACCATGAGCTGAAGGTTCACACCTGTAATCTTAGCTACTCAGGAGGCTGAGATCTGAGGATTGCAGTTCCAAGCCAGCCCAGGCAGGGAAGTCTGTGAGCCTCCTGTCTTCAATTAACCACCAAAAAGCTGATAATGGAGCTTTTGCTCAAATGGCAGAGCATTTGCCTTGAGTGAAAAAACTAAGGGAGGGTTCCCGATACTGAGTTCAAGCCCTAGTACTGCCACATACACATACAGACATACACACACAGACACAACATACAAACAGACACAGACACAAAAAGACACACACACACACACATACACACTAAAACAAAGTTAAAAAGTTTAATCAGAAGAAACAAGGATTGTTTGTGATGATGTTTCCAATATTCTGGTCACAATAACAGCACTACCCCAACACAAAGCTAAATTAACCATATGTGTTAGATATGAGGGTAGCCTCAAATTTTCTACTACCATTATTACAGAGGAAAAAGAAATAGGTGACTTTAATCTTCACAATATATTTAAACTAATATTTAAGCTATATAATTAAACTAAATATTACTTTACTATGTCTTCAATATAAAATGCTAGTTAGTATACTTTATTTAATATTAAAAATTTTAAGCAGAATACATACTTACTTTTACGGTACATCTTAAGTCACATCAGCTATATTTAAGGGTCTCAAATGTCCATCCATGGCTAGTGACTATCATATTGCTAGCATGGGTCTAGAATGAAAGAGAAGATATATTGCTTTTGATTTTCCTAGAAAGTTTATTAAAATATGTATTAAAGTTAATAACCCTATAAATGGCTTTCAAAAAGTTGATATCAGAAACCTCCAAATTCTCTTATTGCTGAGGTCATTTTTCTCAAGGTAAATTTGCATAGTTTCAGTGATTTTTAATTCCACTTTTGTCCTTTCTTAGAATTAAAGTACCTTTCATGTCTCCCGCTCTGCTTTTTTCATTATGATTTTTATGTCTGAAATCTGGAAGCAGCTATCCTTTATGAATACTTATTCCTTCTTAAGAAAACTTCCATGAGAAGTTGTTGATGTTGTAAATATCATCTAGGGGATTATATCCAGAAACACATATTTAGAACTCTTTTATTCACAAATTTTCACAAAACTTTCCCCAATTCATAGTGACAAACAAGAATAATGAGTTTGTGGCACAGGCTGCTCTGATGTTTTCTGATTCAACTTTAATTTTTTATAGTTCAACATGTTGGATTGTTTTCAGGACTCTAATCATGATTCTTCCTAAGAAATATCAGAGTGTAACAATTTCTACTCTTATTTATCTGTGTCCTGTAACGATGTTTCGGTTACTTTATGTGGATCCTGTATGGTCATAAATCAACCAAGACTTTTCCTCAGGGTACTTGAGCATAGATTTCCCACATTCAATTTATCCCAGGGATGTCACACTGAGTTTTACAGGATTTGGACTTTTGGTCTCTTATAATCTCTACTTCTTTTCCTTCCCTTTTCATAAAATTATGTTTAACAAGCTGTGCCAATTATAGTAATGGATTATGAATCTCTTTTTAAAACAGATTAGTTTTCAAATGTATTAGAGTGAGCCAAAACCCCGAGCATTTTAAGTGTCCAGTAGTTCAATAGGCTTGTTAAGTATCATTGCAGTTGGCCTACTTCATGTAAACTGTACTAATTGACTTACTAGTCCAAAGTGTAAACAGAATGGCTGGGATGGTGGCTCAGTGGTAAAGTGCTTGCCTTACATGCATGAGGGCCAGGGTTCGATACCTCAGCACCACAAAAACGCTGGAAGTGCCAGTGTGGCTGAAGTGGTAGAGTGCTAGCCTTGAGCTGAAGAGCTGAGGAACATTGCCAGGACCAAAGTTCAGGCCCCATGATCGATAACAAAAAGAGTAAACAGAAAGTGAAAATACATACTGAAATATGAAAACTTTTTATGAAACTCTGATGAATATGAAATGCAAATATTACTGATTTTAAACTAAGGTTTTTTACTTTTTTTTCAGGAAGGAAAGATTTATTTATTTATTTTTATTAATAAGTTTTTTTATTGTGAAAATACCGTACAGAGGGGTTACAATTATATGAGCAAGGTAATGAGTACATTTCTTATCAAGCATTGTTGCCTCCTCTGTTGTTTCCCTTTACCGTTCCCCCTTCCCACCAAGGTTGTAAAGTTTGTTTTTTTTTGTTTATTTTTGTTTTTCATTTTTTATTGTATTGTCAAGGTGATGTACAGAGAGGTTACAGTTACATAAGTAAGGTAGTGATTGCATTTTTTTCTTGTTTCCATTTTATATCTGCCTTACAAACAATTGTAATTTAAATAAAATATATTTCATTTTTTGAACTTGGAAGTATGACTTTCAAAGAAATTAGCTTCTAAGATAGTTATAAAATGGTAATTTGGGTCACTGTACATTAAAATCCAAATTAGTTCTAACAAAAATTCAAGCAGCCTATATAGTGGTAAGAAATGTACTAAAATATACAGTAGAAAAATCCTAAATTAGACTTTTTTAAATATTAAGGATTTCCATCTATTTACAGACAACATTTATATCTTTTATTATTCACTTTGTTTTTCTTCTTCAAACTACGAATATATTTCTTTGTATGTATAAAAAGTTGAAATCCTAATGTATTATTTCTGAGTGAGTCAGCTCTACATACTATTTATGATGAAATAACCCTAATTATTAGAAAAATATGGTAGATGAAATATTCTACTTGCATTTAAAAAATGGGAGCTGATTATTTTACATTCTGGGGAGAATGGGAAGTTCATTTTCAATGTTGTTATGACACGATCCATTAAAGACTTGTTTAGCAATGTTCCTCAAATTCTTACTATGTCCCCAGTTTCTTTTAACCAACAATTTAAAACACTGTATTCTGCTTTAGGTTATCAAAAGGAAAGTAATATTTATTTGCATACCAATAGGAAACAATATTTTCAAGAGACAGAATTGCAACCCCAGAAGGTAGCTATTCTTGATCAGCTGTTCTATGCCACAATGCAGGAAAGAATCCAAGAAAAGGAAATGTGTGTTTGGGGCAAGACTCACACGCTGCATCACTGACTCAGGAGTGGAACAGAGCATGTGGAATTGCAAGTACAAGGAATGGAATTTTACTTTAATGAGTGCAGTGACTATTTTTATACAAGACACAATGTTTGCAATGTCATTGCATGACTAAGGCTAGGAAAATGTGTTTGTCTACAAATGACATTGGGGGAATTCTTCAAGGCCATTTTGTTATGCAAAACACTACTCCTGAGGGGTGTGTGGGGGGAATCAGACTTTTTCTAGAAGAAAAATAGAATGTGCTAAAATTTTTCACAGGAATAAAAGGTATCTTATTTCCTATCCTAAACTTATATGAACTTACTGTATACTAGAAAATTGGAATCATAATTTAAGGATGTAATAGGGATGGAATGCAGAATTTTCTTCTGCTTTCAAAGACTTTGTCTTCCTTCTAGTACATAATAAATGTTTATTTTAGTAAGAACACCATATTTGATATACCTACCACATAATAAGACAAATACAAAATCATTACAGTCTGGGTTATTTAAAGAATGGGCAGAATATTCATAAATAACCAAAATTGACCTTTTTCATTGACATTCAGAAGTAAAAAGGGTACAAGCTTTTCTTTTAAAGTACAAATTTTTCAATAGTTTTGTAGGAATAAAAGGAATTTGCATTAATTAATATGGAAACTGAGAAATAGTGTTACTCAGTGTCCAGAATATTATAACTAGCTATAATTTACGCAATTTTGTTATGAATATAGATAAATAAATTGACAAAACAGCAGGTTAACGGAAGTGTAGAAAGACTTTTCTTAGAGAGCATGTACTGGTTACAAACATTTTACAACCAAACTTCAACTTCCAATTGAAATAGATAATTTATTAGTAATTATTAGTCAGGCTACACATAGTTAAAATGACACATATTGCAATGCACTGAAGTTGATTTGGTTTGAAATGAAAAACAAAAAATTAGAGAAGTTTCTTCTATCAATTGTATTAAAATTAATCCTAAACCAGGTATTGGTGGTTCACTCAGTAGACTGAAACCTGAGGATCACAGTTCAAACACAACTGGGCAGGAAAGTCCTTGGAACTCTTATAATCAATAAACTACTACCCGAAGAATTGGAATTGGAGGTGTGGCTCAAGTGGTAAAGTGCTGTCCTTGAGTAAAATAGCCCAAGGAGAGCACCCAGATCCAGAGTTCAAGCCCCAGGACTGGCACAAAAGAAAATAATAATTTTCAGGTGAACAGAAGCCCATTCACTCTCCTTGAGAAGACTTAAAAACTTAGGCAAACCAAAGTTTCTCCTGGAAAACTTGTGTAGTCACAGACAATTATTTCTCTAGGTCAAATTTGCACAAAAGAAGCAGAATGCTATCATTGACAAACTGATCAGTGTGAGAAAACAGTGTAGATATTTGAAGTATTGCCATTCCTGGTACAGGTGCCAGTGTCCTGGGTTTCCCCTGGGAGCCTGTGGGAATCCTGGGAGCCACTCAGATATACCAAATTTGAACAAATAGTTGAAGAAGCAATGTTTTAAACAAAATGTTGGCAGAGTTACACTACAGTTCTCAAATTCCTTTGATTGCATTGTGGTTTCAGAAAGGACCTCATCAATCATAAGCCAATGATGAAGAAAAAAAATTACCACCTCAAGCCAAACTTGAACACAACAGTTAGAAATATCAGAGTGCATGTTTAGAGGGAAGGCAGGAGGTAATGGGCTGTTTTATAACATTTTCACCTTTACTGAGTTTTAGGACTAAATGGGACAGAAGGTGTATACCTATCTTTCAGGTGGAACATATCCTAGTTAGGTCCCCCAGAATTAAGTACCTAAGGTAAATTTCAGACTTAAATGGTATTTGGACTGTCTGTAAAGGACTCTGATAAAGAATGTAGTAAAATACATTTGCTTCTACAATTGATACTTTCTGTGAAAGTATGTAAAGTTACTTTATGTTTAAGTAAGAGCTAGAAAAACAACAATGAGCCATGATATGGAGTACAGGATATTTCAGTGAGTAGTTTAAGGTGCCCCATCATTATCTTGTCAGTAAGGATGGTAGGTACACATAATAACTTAAGTCATTTTATTAATAAGTTACAGTAGTGAAATTTGAGCTCCATTCTGTGGAGGAAAAGAAAAATAGATTTTAACATGAGATGAGTGGAAAGCCAAAGACAACATGATATATAGAAAAGCAACAGGGAGAAAACTAGCATAACTTTAATGACATTAGCTATATGCATTAAATTAATCTGAAAATACACAAAATCAAATAGGATGAAAGAGTATTAATGACAGGCTAAATTTCTCAAAGAGCCAAAATAAAAGAATAAATATATAACATATGATGACATTTGTAAAAGAAATATTACTATCAGAAAAAATACACATTCAATTAAAAGTGTGGCAATACTGATATGTATTATAGAATGGCAAAAGAAACAAAATTTTAAAACTGAAAAAGAAACTAAAGATGTCATATTAAGTTAAAAAAAAGCTCAGGAAAATTTAACAAACAGAACTACAGAAAATTAAAACTTAGAAAGACAAACTGAAGAACAGAACAAGAATCACACTGAATCGGAATGCAATATTGTAATACAACTCTAATAATTGAACCACAAAATCAAACTTAAAATACTAAAATATAGGTTATTGGAGGAGATACACAGTTTAGATGGATCCCTGAATGTAAGATAATACAGTGATAAACAAATCCCATAATTTCTAACTAAAGATCCAGCAAAGGGAAGCCTACAATGACACAGAACCTTAATGAATAGTTCATTGCAATCAAACACTACAGGGAAAAATAATGCAAAAAGAAACAATAGGTGGTGCTGGTGGCTCACACCTGTAATCCTAACTACTGAGGTGGCTGAGATCTGAGGATCATGGTTTAAAGCCAGCCTGGGCAGAAAAGTCCATGAGACTCTTATCTCCAATTAACTCAAGAGGTAGAGCGCTCACCTTGAGCTGAAGAGTGCAAGGACAGCACCCAAGACCAGAGTTCAAACCCTACGACCAACACAAAAAGAAAGAAGGAAGGAAGGAAGGAAGAAAGGAAGAAAGAAAGAAAGAAAGAAAGGAAGGAAGGAAGGAAGGAAGAAAGAAAAGGAAGGAGGAAGGAAGGAAAAAATAGCCCTACTTTTCTTTATTCTCATAAAGACTATGGAAGGAGATTTGAAATTTATTATTTCCAGGATATATGGAGATTCCTGAAACACCACACTTGAGTGAGAAACAGGACTTTGACCTGCAGTGAACATAACCTAAAACCACAGAAGTAGAGATATGGCTGAAGCGGTGGAGAATCAGCCTTCGGTGAAAGAGTCAAGCAAAATCCACAGCCCTGATTTCAAGCCCCAGTACTTGCACAAATAATGAAAAATCACTCGCTCGATGAAGTCATTTGACACTTTAAGTGAATTAGGATAAGGCCTTATATTTGGATATCATTATAATTAATAAAGGGAAATAGAATACTTTCCCTTAGTTATGGGAACAAGACAATTATCTTTAGTTATTGTGTATTTAACTTGGGGCTTATCTGGTATAGTAAGAAAGAAAAGTGAAAAAAAGGCCTATATATTTCAAAAACAAAGCCTTTCATATTTGTAAAAGTATGTTTGTTGACACAGAAGATCACATGATTCTTTATAAAAATAAAAACTACTAGTCTAGATATATCAAATACATTCAAATTGGCATCGAACCAGAAAACCAACATACTGTTTGTACTAACAATAATCATTTGAACATCTGAATTATAATTGTAATTGCCTTGAAAACTAAAGAAAAGGAAACTCATTAGTTGGAAAATGTTCAAGTGCATACACATAAGAAACATAAGAAACAAGAGAAATGCCCACTTCTGATCCGTTTTCATATAGGCTTTTAGGAATGTGGAAAACTGTCTTACTGCATGTTAGAGAAAAAGTGTCAACTCAGATTTCGGTGAAAATATTGTTCAAAATTGAAGTTGAAGTAAACACACATTTTCAGATAATGGAATAATAACAGTGACTTGAAAGAATTAAAGGGGAAAGAAATTCCCAGCTCACCAATTACTAAGAATAATGTCTTTTTCCCAACAGCCAGAGTGGAAGACCTCATATTTCATGGAACATTGACTACAACACTCAGAAAGCCCTTGTCTCAGATGTGAGGGCAAACAAGTCATAGACAAAATAATGTCCTGGTCCTACCTGAAAGCTTAAAAGCTAGACATGAAAGTAGTAAGCTAGTTCCAAGTAAATTAACACCATGCCAAAATAAATTCAAAAATACATGGCACTTGTAGGAATGTCCTCTACTCATGAGGAAAATCTACATTATCTGACATCAAGTTTACAACTAAAAGGTATGCAAATCAACAGATGGTATTATCCATGATTTTTATAAAGTAAAAATTAAAACAAACTGAAGTGATTGAGAAATGAAATAACTAAAGGACATTAAAATAGCTGCTATGTCTATCTTCTGTTTATAAAAGACAAGTTTGTGAATGTTTTTAAAATAGTATGGTCAACAGAAAAGTAAACCTTTACTCATAATGTAATAAAATAAATAAAACATTGACAGAAAAAATTCCAATTCTATGACAGTTCATTACACTGAAATTAAATTGGGGGGGGGAATTTAAAGAAATAAGATGCAATATTATTGAATTAGTGAGGTATAGATTCTAAGTGGTAACTGTTAAAATTACTGTAGCTATTTTTAAAGATATCAATATACCAATTCAATCTGTATATCTATAGTTATCACAACAGCACAGTATTGTTGGGAGAGTAAACATACACTTCAGTGGAAGAGACTCGTATATATTGATCATGATTCTTACTATTTACATTTCATATTACACCTAATAATTATATATGTGCAATTATTACTTGAGTTCTTATTACACTAAAGAAATAAAATAAAATGATAGATAAGACTAAAGTAATAAAACAAGATACCTTTAGAAATATCTGTATGCAGCAGTCATCTTCACCTCTTGTAGATAAATCAAGCACACAAGATTTACTAAAGAAAATCCCTTTTGCTGCTGGCATAAAAAGACAATGACATCTCTAGTTCAGAGAAGTATGAAATGCTAAGCACATTACAGGATTTAAAATAAAATTATATTGAACATTCAAATTTACACAAAGCACTTACATTTTCATAATCTAACATAATTTAAAACTATATAAGTATATGGAAAATAATTCAATAAAAACTCACACTCAAACTTATTAAGTTATTAAATGCAGTGTAAGTTACTTATTACATATTATGACACCTTTATGCAAATTAATTTTCAGTACATAATGTAGGCTTATAATTTATGTAACATGCTAAAATCTAGACAATATTTCTCACAAGACATAGTCAGAAACTGCTTCCCTTTGACATAAACATAGTTGATTGGAGTTTTGGAATTGTGTATGTGTGTGTGTGCACGTGTGTGTGTGTGTGTGTGTTGGTGCTGGGGCTTGAACTCAGGGCTTAGGTGTTGTCCTTGAGTTTCTTTTTGCTCATGGCTAGCTCTGTACCACTTGAGCCACAGTCAACTTCTGGTTCTTGTGGTAGTTAATTGGAGATAAGAGGGTATGTTACTGCCCAGGTTGGCTTTGAATCCTGATGCTCAGAGTTCAGCATCCTGAATACATGGGATTACAAGGGTGATCTACAGGTGTCCAGCTACTCAAATGGAATTTTTAACCATGCCTCAATATCATTCCTAACATGATCCAACAGCAGTATTCAATGAATGATAAATTATACAAAATACTTTTTAAAGAAACACAAAATATGTTTCACAAAATTACTAAGACAAACAAAAACACCTAAATAAAATATCAGTACCGTTTTCATATTTGAAGTAGGGATGGTGAATTTAACCTGCGCCAACTTGGCCACTTGTTGGATGATAGGATATTGACTTTAATTGGCACCATTTTGTCAGTGGAGGCGGGGAAAGTGATAGGGTGTCTGAATTCACAGAGGCAGGGGCTGGGACTTGGACAATAGGTTACTGGGCCTGTCAGTCTTGGATTATGAACTCTCAAGCTCCCTGTGACCCCTAATTTGACCTTATTTAGGCTTGGACCAGCTCAGGCACTGAGCACCACGTCCCGTGTCTCCTGTCTGTCCCTGTCCTGTTTCCTGGCTCCCCTCCGGTCTACATCGCTTCTCACTTCATCTCTCCATTGGAGCGGATCTGGTGTGTTGGTATTATATTGCTAATCGTTCTTTCTTTTCCTGCTCTCATGGATCAGTTTTCGAACGGTGTTAAGTATGTTCACTGGGATTCATTCAGATCCTTGTAGCAGGAGTCCATCTGCAGATCACCGGCACTCCAATAAAGGCTCCAAATTTGACCTCTCAAAATGTGGCTTCTCTGCTTTCTGGACTTATAACAATTAATACATTGAAGGAAGAGGGGGTGACCTGAGGTGAAAAAAAATCACTTTGTTTGGTAAAAGGAGATTTTTTTTAGAAGAAATGATGGAAGGTTGAGCTTACATGTGTGTTGGGGGGTCAAGGGGTGAGCAGGTAAAAGTAAGTGAATGAAAGAAAAGAGAACATCTATTAATCCAGGCTTCTAGAAGATTGAATGACAGACCCAAGGGTAACCTCATATTTGCCAGCACTGCTTCCTGGGGAGTCTGCCAATAAGCAATGTTATAACTACAAAGACTGTCTTCACAGCTTGACATCAGAATGCATGATGGCTGTCAGTAGTCTAATGGTGACCCAAGTTTCTGACCTGCTCAACAAAGTCAGGAGGAGAAAAATTCAGAAGGAAAAAAGTAAACTATCAAATGTTAAGTGTACAATCAGCACGTGTTCACCTTAAGTCATTTTATCAGGGTGTGTCTTTTTTTTTGGTCTGTCGTGGGGCTTGAACTCTGGGCCTGGGCGCTGTCCCTCAGCTCTTCAGCTCAAGGCGAGTGCTCTACCACTTGAGCTACAGCGCCACTTCCGGTTTTCTGTTGGTTTATTGGAGATAGGAGCCTCACGGTCTCTCCTGCCCAGGCTGGCTTTGAACCACGATCCTCAGATCTCAGCCTCCTGAGTAGCTAGGATTACAGGCGTGAGCCACCAGCGCCCGGCAGGGTGTGTCTTAATGTCCAAGATATATGCTCTTGACACACAACTACAGGAGCAGCCATTTTAAAGAAAGAATTCATTTGACAAATTTTTTTTTATTTTATTTTATTTGTGAACATATTGTACAGAGGGGTTACAATTGCATGGGCAGGATAATGCGTACATTTCTTACCAAGCATTGCAGCCTCCTCCT
>NW_012267264.1:3139858-3156296 GCF_000151885.1 Dipodomys ordii
AACCCAGATGCCCCTCAGTAGATGAATGGATCAAGAAAATGTGGTATATATACACAATGGAATTCTATGCCTCCATCAGAAAGAATGACATTGCCTCATTTGACAAATTTGACTTAAATGTATATCCATCTCAATGTACCTCTAATATGAGTGTAATTCATGCTATAATGGTTTTCTTCCCCATATAAGTTCTGAGTTTATTCATTGAGTACTCACAAAATACCTGTTATCTTTATATTAAGTATTTTCCATTCTGTTTGGGTTAAAATATTTTGATGTTTCACCTTTAGAAAGTTAAAATTCCGGTGTTGATAATGTTATTAATAGGTAATGAAACGATACACAAACACAAAACCATACATACCCTTGAAATGTGAAAATTAGTTAAAATTTTATTTGTAATTATGCTGGATTTGGGAGAGATCATCTCATAGCAATATATGTCAGAACAGCAGGATATAGGGTTGCTATTTAAGCAAATATCTCCATTCTTCTTGTCACCACTGTTAGGTGGTCTTTGTCAACACAAAATCATTTAAAATAAACATAAGGAGACAAGTATTCCTAATCCTAAAATCTGTGTGAAACAGAAATTATTTTATTGGGCAAAATTAGAAAAGCATTTAGAGAACACTCACATTTATAAAGAAAGTGATTTTTTTGAACCAAAGTTAGGGAGAGACCAGTGACTCAAACCTGTAATTCTAGCCACTAGGGAGGCTGAGATTAGGAGAAATGCTAGCTAATCCTGGGGGAAAAGTTTATGAGAACCCCATCTCAATTACTGAAACTATGGTCCAGTGGTACATGCCTTTCTAGTTATGCAGCAAGCTTAAATAGGAGGATTGTGGTTCATGTAAGACCAGGTAAAGTGGCAAAAATGATGAAAAGCAAAAGGTTGGAGGGTATGACTCAAGAGACAGAGCATCTCTAGTAAGCATAAGGCCAGAAGTTAAAACCCCATTACTGCCAATAAAATAAAATATCAAAAGATAAGGGTCACTACTAGATATAAACAACTTAGGATGAGGAGGTGTGGGTATAGATATTTTGGGGGAGATAAAGAGGTAGGAGACAAGGAAAGATATTTAAAGTGAATATTAAAAGAAAAGGAACAATTTGGTCAAGTCGAAAACAAATGTGCCCAGGAATAATAACAACTTTTATGTATCAAAATTAATATTTCCAGTTTTTTGCAATATATAAATTTATACTCTCTCCTATTCTTTTATTCCTGTATTCACTAGCTGTTTATTTTCTGGAATGACTTTAGGTTGCTGGGACATTAAGACAACTTGAACCCCTGCTACTGAGAAACTCAATAATATCAAAGTGTACTGTCTCTATATGAATATTGCATAAATAATTGCACTGAAATATTTGAAGCAAAACAGGGTGTGGGAGTGGGAAAGAAAGAACAATAAAGAGGTTTAATTAGATTAGAACATAAAAGGATGTGAAATAGTGTGAAACCCTTTGAACAATTCATAGATACTAATATGTGACAGAAAAAGAAAATAGGGTGTGTTATAGCACCGGTATCAAGCAATAAAGTGGGTAAATATGGTTGCATATGGTCAAAGCATGTATGCAAATGGAGTAGTGATCCCTGTGGAACTCATTTTAAGAAGTAAGTGGAGTAAGTGAGGTTGAAGGAAGCTGAGCGATGGAGGTGCTGAGTTTGACTGGAGTATGACACGAATGTATGGAAATGTCACCATGAAACTCCTTTGTGGAACAATACATGAGAAAAAAAATGTTAATAAAATAGAAAATTGACCAGGCACCATTGGCTCTGGGGACCATCTTTTGAAGTCAGCCCAGAAGAAAGTCCATGAGACTATCTCCAACTAACTGCCAGAAAACTGAAAGTAGAGCTGTGGCTCAAAGTGGTAGAGTGATAGCTTTGATTGAAAAAGTTGAGGGATATCACCCAAGCCCTGACTGCAACACACACACACACACACACACACACACACACACAAAAGACAGAAAGCAAGAAGAGAAAGAAAGAAAGAGATAAAGCTACTTTAATATGAGTGTAGAGGCACAATTTTATATAATACAGCTTACATACATTTTACAAAATTATTATAATAATACACTATTACATAAGTAATACATCATGTTATCACAAGTACAAATTTAATATTGAGTTCAATCAACCATATTTTTTTCAGTACTATTAAATGTGAAAATTCAAGCCAGTGCTTAGTTTTCTGCCTTTAGTCCTGATGTCTACATGTTCATGATCATCATCATTATCCATATAAAAATATTTTCTTCATAAGTATCTCTTACCTACCTCAATCTTCCCTCAAAACCAGAGAAAAAATGATGTTTGTTCTCAATCTCTACAATTTTGACATTTCATACACAGAAAATGTAACTATGATAATTATTTTAGGGCTGTATAAACACAAAGACTAAGCGTAGAATTAGAAATCATAGTTCACTAAACTATCAAAATTGGTTAAGTCAGAGACTTTGATGTCCAAGGACATATTTTAGGCTGCAGGTTTCTGTATTATTTAGGGAAAAAATACAATCAGAATTGTCTACTTGTGAATGCTATACAATGAATATACATGATTTCTGTATATTCTTTTCTTTTAAATGTTTTTAAGTTTTTTTTTAAATTTTTTGTCAGCATGGGTCTTGAACTCTGGGCCTGGGCGCTGTCCCTCAGCTCTTCGGCTCAAGGCTAGCGCTCTACCACTTGAGCCACAGCACCACTTCCTATTCTTTTTCTTTAAAACAATATTCTTTTAATTCTCCTCATTATTTTCTGCTAAGAAGTGGTTATAGATACATCACCTTCATGTCTCCCAAACTCCTCTGGTTAGGTTGATGTATGACTCTTCTGCTGTCAGGGTCCAACATCTGAAGAGTTTGTTCCTGGGGCTGTCCTTTGCAACTTCCCAGGTGGCACGCTTCTCATTTCCTCCACAGCTATGTGGCCCTCTTTCCATTAAAATATAGGAGAACTACAGCTATCAAACTAGCAGTATACTCCAGCAAATTTTAAAGGTCTCATCTATTTCCTTAGTGGTATCCCCTCAAGAAATCCATGGTATCTCACTTCGACCAGCAGGAAAATTCTTGTACTAGATCTCCATCATGATTGAAAATCATTTATTCTATCTCAGTACAAATTCCAAAAGGAATGAAAGGATAATACTGTAAGTGCTTGTGAGGATTTTTATTTCTTCAGCTAAGAATGGCCTAAGGAACAGCATAAGCTACATTCTTGAAAATTCTGGTGCAAAATATACAGAAGCAGAAGTAAAAGTTGTCTTTTTTTTTAAATTAAAGTACAGAAAGAAGAGCATTCATTGTGTTAAGGTTTTTACACATCCTAATGACTGCCATCTACCATATATGCTTACACACAGTGTGTAATTAAAAATTAATATGAATATATATTTATTTGTATAGGGATCTTATTTATCTCTAAAATTTAAATGTATGTACTTGTAAGAATATGTGTATAAGAATGTGCACAAACATGCTGATATAAATTTATACTCAAGAATTAATGCACCATTTAATTGCACAAATTTCTGTATTAAAAAGGGTTCACTTAATTTCACTCTCATCAATTGATTTCTATTCTCTTTCATTCTTTCTCTCTTTCTCTCTCTCTTTTCTGTCTGAATTATTATGATACAATGTATCCAATGTGGCCAATGTGTAATAATCAAATCCAGATAAATAATATTTTTAGGGTTCTGAATGCTTTGTCCCAAAGTTTATTAGTAGTTCTTAGGTGACCTTCAGGGTCAAAACTCTTAACAATTACTTGCTTCCCACCCCATAACTAAATAATATTGTCATGTTATAGTAATTACAATGAAATGTTCCAAACACTAAAATTGAAATTAGATTCTTACAATGAAAATTTCAAAATTATGTGTTGATTTGTAGGACTGTGACTTTTTAGGTTTATTATATTTCTCAGAGTTTAAGATAATTTTAAGTATCTTTATATCTGATCATAAATGTCTTTATGTCTTTAACAAAATATAGTCAAATAGGATTTCCTTTTGTGTAGTAGGTTCATTTGTTTAAAAGTGGTTGATGGCTGCTTTAAGTTTGATTAGTTGTTTTTTGGATCAATTTTCTTATTCTATTCTTATTTAAGTTCATATCTTCGAACCCATACCTTTATATCTGTTTTTTTGTTTCTTTTGCTGAAGTAATTTCCTGTGTAGAATATTTATATTAGAATGATGACAATAATTGAATCCCTATGTTTATCATTACTTTTGACTGAACTCATCTTACATCTTAATGGAATATAAAAATCCACATTTCTTTAAAAATTTTGTCCTGTAATTTAAGAGATTTTTGTATCTTTCTATGGGAATGTATCTTTCTATGGGAATAGATTTTTTATTCTTTGCTTCTCTAGGTCTTAAATTCATTGAAATTTGTCTTTCTGTTAAGCTTTGCTGTATATCCTTTATCACGTATTTAATAATGACATTAAAACTATGAACTATTGATTTAATCAAAATGTGTTCTTTCTTATGATTCATAGATGATTTTTCTTCAGTTATTTGTATGGAATGTCATTTAAAGTAAGTCTCTTCTCAACAAGATACTTTACAATGTTCACAATGAAAATATGCAATGTGTCAGTAACTTAGGAAACATATGCTTGAGTATTTGATATATTACTTCTTAGATAAAACCTATTACTGGAAACACAACTCAAGTAACAGATGAATTATTTCAATCTATGAAATAATTTTTCTTTAACTACATTGCTCTACCTGAAAATCTTTTATACATCTTAAATATTTTATGTTATTTCTATAACATTCATTGTAGAGTTACTTACATAAATTCAAAGTTAATAACCTTAATACAATTATGAAAATACAATGTTCTCTGCTTCTCTTGTATTAATATCTATAAGAATTATACATTTATATGAGTTAAAATATTAAAAGTATTTTCTTCCCCTAAAATTAATTTTAACTGTAAGGGTTTATGTTTTGTTTTATTGCTTCCATTCTTACTGGCATATTCTTTTTATTTTATGTATTATTTTCATACATATGGCTGGTGTATTTATTTGCTAGGGCTACCATGACTAAATATCACAAACTTGGATCTTTGAGAAAACAGGAATATATTATCTCAGTTTAAGGGACTAGAAACTCAAAATTAGTGTAACTCTACAGCCATGTTCTTATTGAAGTGTCCTTCCTAGCTTCCTTTTTACACCTTTCTTTCCTTTTCATACATTTTTTTCCTTTTTATACATTTCTTTCCACCTTCTATTGCCTCATTTTTATTTTAGCAGAATTTCCTGTGTTTTTATTTAGCTTGTTGTTGTTTTATTTTTTCCTTGAATTTGTTATACTAGAAGTGTTTTTAAATGCCTATCGGTTATAAAAGGATATCAATATATTTCCATACATGCATATAATGTGCATGTCAATATGCTATTACCATTTCCTAGTCCCTTCCTCCTCTTCCTTTTCCACTTCCATGTCCTTAAGATGGCCTCTTTCACTTCCATGAATTATTTGATCCTAGATTCCACATTCCCAGTAAACATGTTATTTTATCTCATTTAACACAAGGACTTCCAACGATTGGATAGGAAAAAAACACCATTAGTAAAAATATTGATTGATTTTTAAGATATGAGTTCCAAAACAAATTTTAGCATATTCTGCCATTTCAATTTAAGTCCAAACCAGGTAAAGTAACCTAGAATGTGAAGCAGAGACAGGTTACAAGATTTCAAAGGCCAAAGAGCAATAAGCTGGCCTCAAGGGGAGAGGATCATTTGAATCACGAGGTAAAATAAGCTGGCCTCAAGGGGAGAGGATCATTTGAATCACGAGGTAAAGGGGGAAGAATTTAGTTAGTAATTCAATGTATATTCTACAAAATTAAGAAAAGAGAGGGATGGGGTGGTTTGGGATGGATGGATGAGAATTTTGAAAGAGGTGGGTGATAATTGATCAAGATGCATTATATTAATAAACTGGTTTGTTAAATGACAAGTCCTTTGTACAACTACTTGATAATGATAATAATAGCAAAATGCAAAATAGCAAGAATAAGTTTAGTTTTACATATATATGTGAATATAAAACTCATGAATCAACTGAAATGCAAATAAAGACTGAAAACATTGGTCCTTTTGCGATCACACAATTTAAAAATGAAATAATTGGGCTGGGAAGGTGGCTCAGTGGTAGAGTGCTTGCCTTGCATGCCTGAGGCCCTGCGTTCAATTCCTCAGCACCACATAAGCAAAAAGCAAAAAGCCGGAAGCAGCGCTGTGACTCAAGTGGTAGAGTGCTAGCCTTGAGCTGAAGAGCTGAGGGACAGCGCCCAGGCCCAGAGTTCAGGCTCCATGACTGTACCCCCCAAAAATAAATAATAATAAAAACGAAATAATTAAGCAAAGCAAAAAAATACAAAGATGTTGTAAAAACACTATTTTAGTTGTATCAGTGATAAACTAATAGCTTTACAAACCATCAGAGATCACTTGAGATTTCTATGGATGCAAATGGAGGGAGAGACTTATACTAGCATAAGAAGGTATCACTTAACTTATACATTTTTATTAAGGATACATTACCAAAAACATTAGGTTGAATAGGATACTATAAAATTTTAGGACATACACATGTATCTAGATTTTTCTAGATCTTGAAAAGTAGGAAAATTGTGTGTGTAACTCAGCTAAGTTTTATGCTGCCATGGTAACCTGTTAATTCACCTCATTTAAAAGTGTATTAGCTTCTACTTATTTAAATAAATGCTTCATGTGAACACAGACTTTATCAGCCATCTTTAAAAAAAGTTCTAATCATATTAGTTGACAGGTATTAGATGTTCAATAATTATTTATGAATGTCTGCCTAATTAGTAAAATTTCCATGTCTTCATTAGTTTTGAAGTAATAAAATAATGTCAATTTTGTATTGGCTACAGAAACTTAAGCTATCATTTTTGTGGTTACATCTTTTCTCTGCTATATTTCTTTTTTAAATTATATTGTAATTGTTTTAGGTAGCCACATAAAGGAATTGCCAATCAGCAGAGCAGTTTGTGAATGTATTCCTCTTGATTAATGTCACAGCTTTTAACGTTCTCACCCTCCTACCCCACCCCTTCTTTCACTTTTTAAAAATATTTAGGTTATGCATTGAATTTTTTGCCATTTAACAAAGCAATTTATGTATATAATGTATCTTGAATTATGCTATTCTGTCAATATCTTCAACCTCCTTTTTTTCACCCAACTTTCCCTTATTTTTCTCAGCTCTGTAGCATATACAATGCATCCCTACTTGCAAAGTTGGGGAAGGCAAAAGGAGAGGGGTAGAAGAATGAACAGCAGGAATAAGTGGAATGCATTGTATTTTCTTATGTTGTTATATCATGTTAGATTATATATGTCCATGAAATCTCTCACTCTACTTATCTACTGCTTAGGCAAGTAAAATTTTAATTTCCATATCAAAAATATACTCTTGTGTCTAACACATTTAAAGTGAAGTAATAGAAATTATCATAATTTGGATTTGGTTCAAATCCCTTCATATGCAGAATCTTTTATCGCATAGCATCAGCAGTGAGGAAATTTCATTTCTGTATTGAATTATTTGATAGCCGTAAGTGAAATGAGATTTGCTTTATCTTTTATATTCTCACGTAACATATGCTTACTATCTCTCTGAGAGTAGTGGTGATCATAAACAAAAATGATTCTGTGACTTTGAAAATGAAGCAAAACTAATAGAAGTGATAGAGTTTAGTTCATAAATCGAAAGTTAAATTTTTAGGAAAGATAGTCGAATCACTTGTAGCTTTAGGCTTGTCTAGTCATTTCGATCTGCCCCAATAAAATTTGTTTATTTGATGTGTTTTCAATTACAGTGTTTAAAGTCAGGTATCCTTTCAAGAGGGTGCAGAAAGCATTTGTTGTTAATATAATTTATGATGTGTGAAATAGTTTGTGGGTTTTTTAACGACATATGTAGAAAGTTAAATAATTTTCCATTTGGTAGATGAACCACAAAGCTTATTCAAAAGAATGAATAAAAATGAGAAGATGCAGAGTGAGATCGCGATTGTAATATTTTAACATGTCAGATTTTTTATGTGATGTTTGTGTGCATTTGAAGATGGAATTTATTATATTCTCTAAGGATGAAGATAATTTTCATGTTTATTAGAATTTTCAAAATAAAATATAAGTATATAAAGCAATATACAAAGAACTGAGTGTCTTTGGTAGCTCAGGATTGTAATACTAGGTGCTTTGGGGGATGAGATTTGAAGGATTGTGGTTCAAGGCCAGCCCAGGCATTCAAAGACCCTCTTCTGCAACAATAGATGAGCACTATAGTGTACATTGTTATCCTGGATATGTGGGAGATGGAAATTGTGAGAATTGTGGCTCTAGATCAGCTTGATCAGAAATGCATGTGAGTTTTCTTTTTTTTTTTTTTTTTGGCGGGGAGTCCAGTCGTGGGGCCTGAACTCTGGGCCTGGGCACTGTCCCTCAGCTCTTCAGCTCAAGGCTATCGCTCTACCACTTGAGCCACAGTGCCACTTCTGGCTTTTTTCTTCTTTGCTTATGTGGTGCTGCGGAATCGAACTCAGGGCCTCAGGCATGCAAGGCAAGTGCTCTACCACTGAGCTACCTTCCCAGCCCCACATGTGAGTTTTCATCTCAGCTAAAGAAGCTGAGTATAACAAGGCTTCCCAGCTATGACAAAAAGCATAAAGAATAGGTAAATGATGGTCCAGCTGTGTGTCTGGACACATCCTTAAGATAACTCAAAAATCACAGGTAAAAAATGACTAGCTCAAAAAGGGAAAGGGGCAGGAGGAATGACTTACCAAATGGAACAGCTGTCTAGTAAGCGCCAGGCCCTGAGTTCAACTCATAATAGTGCCAAAATAAATAAGGAGTAGATATAAAACTTTAGGAGGTGAAAATAGTATTGCATGGTGATAGTTTCGTGCATGGATTCATATATCTGAACTCATCAGTGTCCATACATTAAATTTCCATTGTCAGTCCACTGTCGGTTATACCCTAATACAGAAAATTAAACAACAGCGCTTCAAGATAGTGACTTAACGTTTTTCCAGACCACATGAAAACATATAAGTTATAGGTAACTGTAATATATTATAAGGGAAATATAAATTTGACACATAAGCAATGGTAAAGGAATCCCTCATAGGATTAGAGGCCTGAGCCACCACAGGGCACTTGGGTGTTTTTATATTGTCTATATAGATAGATTTTATGTTTGATACACAAACACTGCTTAGCTAAGTTGTAATTACCCCCACTGCAAATGTTAAATAAATGTCTATATGCGAAGCACATTCTTCCAGGTAAATGGACAAAGTGAATAAATCAAACGTTTGCTACATATATCTCAAAACTTTTATCTGCATATTTTCTTGGCTTAGAAACAAATTAAATGGTTGTGGATTGCTTAACATTTTTTTCATTTTGAAAACCCCTATTATCTCTAGCCTTTATACCATAAGTTGATTTATGGATTAGTATTTGATGGTGGATCAAGCTCAAAGATGTGGGAGATATTTCATATGAAAGATTATTTTCAAAGTAGATAACATGAATTAACTTGTAGAGTAAAAACTCATAGACTATGGATAGTAGGATTTTCATTTTGTGAGTAAGGACCTGGACATGGTAGCTCATACCTGTAATACCAGCAGCTATCAGGAGGCTGAGACAAAAGCATTGTGAGTTGGAGGACACAGTAAGTCTCACAGAGTAAGCCCCTGTCCAAACAAAATAAAAATAGCAAGGAGAGTCTATGGAACTTCAGTTCACACACACATATGTGTAAACAAATTTATCCTCAGAAAGTTAGAGCAGATTTCAGCATACTATGCTTTAATATTTACTTAGGTCATGTAAAATGCAAATGTTTTGGAAACACAAGCAACATGTGCAAGGAGAATACATTTGAAGATATTTGAATAGCAGAACTCATGTAATTGCACTCTGTTCTTAGAGAAGAACAAACCCCTAAAGAAAGGAAACTGCAGCTGAATTTTTTCATTCATCACGAAATGACATTTTGCTTTCAGTTTCTATAACCCAACCTGATTCTTTAATATCTGCACATTTTATTATCTAACTTGTGCAAGGACCTAAAAAAATAAATCTTAAAAGCCAATATATCCCTGCCAGCTGTGATCTGTACTAATGTGAGAAGAATATATTGAAACACCAGCCGGCATCTTCCTCTAAGCTGAAGGCATGCAAGGCTGTTCCCACAAATATGCAGAGGTGTGCCTTCACAAATTATGTTATTAAAGACTAGCTCCTGGCCATATGCTAGGAAGCCTCACTTTGTGCTATTATACACATAAAAAGTAATCTTTAAGGCAAAAACTTAAAATATATGCAATCAGGGAAAACACCATAATCAGTAGATATATTAGATTGAAATGTTTAAATATTAAGTCATATTCTCTGGCTTAAAAATACTTTTTGTTGGCTCAGGTCACTTTGTCTTAATATTTCTTTGCACTTACAGGAAAAGAGCAGAGTTGGAGAGGTAAGGAGAAAGGCATAATGGACGGACCGTGGAAACAGAATAAACTCACATCCCTAGAGATACTGGAATTGCACCCTGTCTTTGGGGTTAATACATTGCACCCTGACTTTTGGGGTTAATTCAATGACACAGAACAGATCTCAAGGTCACGGCTACTATCAAGATCCTGAAGAAAGGAGTTAATCTGCCAGCATTAGAAAGAGCTGCAGGAGCTGCGAGGGGGTGAGAGGAGAAGGGGACACAGTCTACCTCGAGGCTGCAGGAATATGAGCAAACTCCTCTCCCAACTGTTGCTGCTGGCCTGCCATTTCCTTTAGTATGCACTGTGTCCTAGAGTACACATATATTAGATATCCTACTTGAGATAGCTTATGCTTCTTATGCTTACAATTTAAAGGTTTGTAAACTATGTCTTGATCGTTCTACTTTTGAGTTGTAAAGGGGCACATTCGTGGAATGCCTTATATTTCCATCAGGAATCTTTGCACAGCTTCAGCGTTTCTCAATCATTATCTCTGTCATCACAGCAGTCTCTGTATTTCTCTAAAGAGAGGGACACATTTATTAATCTTTTCTCTAGAGAAATAAACTGCCACTTTGGCATAATGACCTATCATTACACAGACCAGGAGAAGAGGAAAATTCTGACTCTGCCCTTGAGATTACTCTTACTTGTCTAGCATTTTATTTGGCCCTACTTCCTGGCAGCTGAAATTTATGTGATCACTCAACTACTTAGATTCCAAGGGTTAATTAGATGGCATACACTAAAATTTCAATACTTAAGGATTTGAACACATTGGGAGAACACAGCAGAAATGCTCCCAAGAAGCAGGAGGTAAAGTAAAATAATTACAAAATGCTGAGTTATAAGCCATCCCTCAGTATGAACATAAATAAAATTCTTAGCATCAGGAAGAACCCAAGTGTGAAGATTGAGCCATGGCTGTCAGGATAAATGCTGAGGTGCAGTTTGAAAGTGAGAGGACATTAGGACCCATGAAATAAAATCTTTCCTTGAAGTTCTTACCATTAGTGAAATTTCCCCTCCTGGGTACTAGATTGTGTAGAAGACTGTGCAAGATGGGCTTTCAGTCATACCTTTGTAGGCTTGACAAAATCTAACCTATAAAACAATGACTGCGAGTAAAATAAGGAAACAATACCTTCTAATTCCTTTTTGAATCTCTGTAAACACAGGGACAGCTGGCTCCTTCGCAAGTATGAAGTCACAGCTGTTGAATCTTTACAACTAAATCTCCTAAAACATTGCTGTCCCAGAAGTACTAGACAATGAGTTAATGTAAAACCTAGGAGATTTACCTAAGTAATCTTCCTTTCATTCCAGCTTTATGCTTTAATTGATGATAAATCAGCATCACTTATTATAAGAATTGACACTTTACTTGAAAATTATTGGAGTTGCTTTGATATTCCCCTTTATTGGCTAACTATATGAGCTGGATAAGTTTGAAAGGCTCAGCTTCGATTAGCCCTGGAGAAAACTGATCACTTGTGAAGTGTTAGAGTATAATAGTTCTGTGCTCTATAAATCCTCTTAGCATGAGTGTGTAAGAAATTCATAATGAAGCAGAGTTCTCAGCAGCCTCCAAATACTAAATCAAAAAGAAGCCAGGTGTTTCAGTTGAACACTGTTGTCTTCCAAAGAAAAGTAGGCCAAATAATGCTAGTAGTTGTTGATAATTCAGTTCGAGAAAAACATTTTCTGTTAATAACTATTGGAGACTGAGTGAAAAAATACTTGTTCTTTCAGCCAAATCATTGACATTCTACTCTGCTATTTTAATTTTGTTATTTGAATCATTCTCTTAAATGTATTAATTCCTATGATTTTGTCTATGACAACTATAGCAATCATTAGTAGATATTCTATTCTCTCTCTTTTAGGTAGCTATGTTTGGTTAGCCCACTGACTATGCAGGTAAATGTCATTTATCACATTATATTGGGTTTATATTATGGAATTAAAAACTTACTGATTCAATGGCCTTGGATAAATTATTTAACATTTTTCTCTTCTGGTTTTTTTCCTAGCTGGAAAACTACTACTTAATATTTTTGTGGATTTTTAAATGAATACATAATATTACATGTTTACTATAAGCTTGGACCCAGTTTAAGTTCTTTTCTATTTTTGTATTTTTTATTTTATTTTATTTTTTATTGTGAAAATACTATACAGAGGGGTTACAATTACATGGGCAAGTTAATGAGTACATTTCTTTTTTTTAAATTTAATTTTATTTTATTTGTGAACATACTGTACAGAGGGGTTACAATTACATGGGCAGGATAATGTGTACATTTCTTACCAAGCATTGCAGCCTTCCCCCCCCCCCCCCGCACTGACGTTGTAAAGCTCGTTTTGGACATGACAACTTGTACTTCTCCTTGTTGCAACAGGTCCACCTGTATCCTTAAACAACTGGTTTTTCCCCATCTCCTCCATAAGTTATACTGATATCAAATATAGTGAAAGCAGGGGTTATACTGTGGGGGAGGGACATACAAAGCAACAAAGAGATAATCTTATAAATGCGTTAGAAACACATGCGTGAAAGAAAAAAACATTAAAATACCTATCTAAGGGTTCATTTTCCTGACATCACATTATCTGACCTTTTCCGCTTGACTCATACATATACTAGATATTGCAAATAAGGGAAACCATGGGACCTATGTTTCTTTGGGCCTGGCTTACTTCACTTAATATAATTTTTTCCAAGTTTTTCCATTTCTTAACAAATGGGGCAATGTCATTCTTTCTGATGGAGGCATAGAATTCCATTGTGTATATATACCACATTTTCTTGATCCATTCATCTACTGAGGGGCATCTGGGTTGGTTAGGTTGGACAAATGGGATTGCATAAAGTTGCAGAGCTTCTACAGGGCAAATGACATAGCTAGCAAGATCAATAAAAAGCCCACGGATTGGGAGAAGATCTTTACTAGCCATACAACGGACAAGGGTCTCATATATAAAATATACTTGGAACTCAAAAAATTAAACCCCCCAACAACAAATCCTCAAAGAAACAACTGCCCAATAAATAAGTGGGCGAAAGACTTAAAGAGAAACTTCTCTGAAGAAGAAAGAGGGATGGCCAATAGACACATGAAGAAATGTTCAACATCCCTAGCCATGAAAGAAATGCAAATCAAAACAACATATCATGTCACCCCAGTTAGAACGGCAAAAATCAAGAACTCTAACAACAACAGATGCTGGAGGGGATGTGGACAGAAGGGAACCTTATTTCATTGTTGGTGGGAATGTAAACTTGTTCAACCACTTTGGAAAGCAGTATGGATGTTCCTCAAAAGACTTCACATAGAACTCCCCTATGACCCAGCAATCCCACTTTTGGGCATTTAGACAAATGTTTACAAACAAGACCACACTAAAGCTACCAGCACAGCTATGTTTATTGCAGCTTTATTTACCATAGCTAAGATATGAGTACATTTCTTATCAAGCATTGTTGCCTCCTCCTTTGTTTACCCTTCCCATCCCTTCCCACCCTCCCCTTGCTCCCCCACCCAATCTTCCCCAGCTTTCTCCCCCATCCCCCGCACCAAAGTTGTAAAGTTCCTTTTCAACATAACGACTTGTACTTCTCATTGTTGCAATGGGTCCACCTGTATCCCTATTTAAATGATTTGTTTTTCCCCTTCCCCTCCACAAATTATCCCAACCTCAAATACAGTGAAAGCAGGAGTAATACTGTGGGGTAGGGACATACAAAGCAACAAAGAAATAATCTTATAAATGTGTTAGAAACAATCGCATGAAAGAAAAAAAAATTTGAATACATATCTTAGGGTTCATTTCCCTAACATCACCTTATCTGAAATTTTCTGCTTGACTCAGACATATACTAGATATGTTTCTTTGGGCCTGGCTTACTTCACTTAATATAATTTTTTCCAAGTTTTTCCATTTCCTAACAAATGGGGCAATGTCATTCTTTCTGAGGGAGGCATAGAATTCCATTGTGTATATATACCACATTTTCTTGATCCATTCATCTACTGAGGGACATCTGGGTTGGTTCCATATCTTAGCTATGGTAAATAATCCTGCAATAAACATAGTCGTGCTGGTAGGTTTAGTGTGGTCTCTCATATTGACTCATATTAATGTAAACAATGCTCTGTATTCAGGTATTTCTAATTTGACACAGGAAAATGTTGCTGAATTTACCAGTGTTGCCTGATTATTTAGCGATAAATTTTGGCTTAAATGTAAGCAAACTATCAACATAATTTATAGCACTACATTCTGTACTGGTATAAGGATAATGTACTTATAGAAAGAAAAAAAAACATGAAGGATGAAGTGTAAGTGATTAATATGGTCATTGATCTGAACAGATAGCTTAAGGAGCATTTGTTCTATTGATTTTTATTTTCCAGGTGATCTTTCTGGATGTCTTGGCTGACTGCTTAATATCAGGAATGAAGAGAACATGAGCATGGTCACACATTCCAGCTTTAACTAAAATGTGGCACTTGATCACCCTCCCTTTACAGAGTTGGCCCCACTTTTTCCCCCACATTCAGTGAGGAACTGTATGCCTGGCAGAGCTCAAACACCACCACTTAAAAATTAATCTCCTACTTGCCTGACAGGTTTTAAATAGAATGACTCCAGACAGAATGTTTGAAAGTTCTCTATGAAAAGTAATAATAATTCCTTTGATCCATCAAGTCTCACCAAGTGAAAAGGAAGAGGAAAAGAGATGAGAAGGCTTCTGTTAGATTAAGGTCTTTTCTTCTAATTATGTTTTTTATTATCTTTAAGAAGTTATAAACAATGAAATCCTATTCATTCATAAGAATGAACGATACTGTACCCTTCATAAGGAAATGGAAAGACTTGGAAAAAATTATATTAAGTGAAGTAAGCCAGACCCAAAGAAAAATAGGTTGCACAATTTCCTTCATTTGCTTATGAATCTACAAGTGAACACACTGAATGATTAAAACAAATTATGGAGGTCTTTAGGCATTCACACAGAGTGAGACCAAAGGAGGATATTTTTAGGAGAGGATCACAAAGGCTCAATAGTTATGTGCATCTAATCATGTAAAATAATGGTTATTGGAATAAACTCCAGGAAATGGCAACGAGAGGGCTGTTTTTTGTGTTGCTGTTTTTGTTTTATATCCTTTTGTCTTCTTTTTTCATTTATCTGTCTTTGGGGGGGTAAGAGAGGCACAAAAATGGTGAGACATGGGGTGAACAAATGCAGCAGTGATACTTACTGTACATTGTGTTGAAAATGAACTATACAACTTGTGGGTGAAGATGGGAGAGAAAAACTAGGAGGGAGAGAGTGAGGGGAGGGGTCAAAAAGAAATGTATTCTTTATCTAACATATGCAATTGACTAAACCTGTATGTATAGCACCTTTAAATAACAATAAAAATGAAAAACATTAAAGAAAAAAAAGTAGTACAAAGGAGGTACTAGTCAACAAAACAGTTAATGAATATATATACTAGTTATTGCAAATAAGGAAAACCATGGGACCTATGTTTCTTTGGGCCTGACTTACTTCACTTAATATAATTTTTTCCAAGTTTTTTGGGGGGTGTGTGGTGGGGAGATGTGAGGGCAGAGATGGTAAGGGGAAACAAAGGAGGAGGCAACAATGTTTCATGAGAAATGTACTCATTACCTTGCTCATGTAATTGTAACCCCTCTGTTCAGTATTTTCACAATAAAAATTAATTAAAAAAACAGTTAATGAAGACTTAAAGAGAAATTTCTCTGAAGAGGAAAGAAGGATGGCCAATATGCACATGAAGAAATG
>NW_012267264.1:3158526-3176433 GCF_000151885.1 Dipodomys ordii
AGAAAGAATGACACTGTCCCATTTGTTAGGAAATGGAAAGACTTGGAAAAAATTATATTAAGTGAAGTAAGCCAAGCCCAAAGAAACATAGGTCCCATGATTTCCCTTATTTGTAATATCTAGTATATGTATGAGTCAAGCAGAAAAGGCCAGATAAGGTGATGTTAGGAAAATGACCCCTAAGATATGTATGTAAATGTTTCTTTCTTTCATGCATTTGTTTCTAACGCAATTATAAGATTATTTCTTTGTTGCTTTGTATGTCCCTTCCCAACAGTATAACCCCTGCTTTCACTGTATTTGATGTCGATATTATTTGTGGAGGGGAAGGGGAAAAAACAAGTGGTTTAAATAAGGATACTGGTGGACCTGTTGCAACAATGATAAGTACAAGTTGTCATGTAGAAAACGAACTTTACAACTTTGGTGGGGGGGAAAGGATTAGTTGGGGGGGTGGGGGAGGGTGGGAAGGAATGGGAAGGGTAAACAAAGGAGGAGGCTACAATGCTTGATAAGAAATGTACTCACTATCTTGCCCATGTAATTGTAACCCCTCTGTACAGTATTTTCACCATAAAAAAGGGAAAAAAATGAAATGTACTCGTTATTTTGCCCATGTAATTGTAACCCCTTTGTATGGTATTTTCACAATAAAAACAAAGAAATTACTCATTGCCTTGCTCATGTAATTGTAACTCCTCTGTACAATACTTTCACAATAAAAAAATTTCAGCATGTGTTAGATGTTAAAAAAAAACAGTTAATGAATACTATGCATCCTGACTGATATTAGAGACCATTAAAGGTAATACATTTACTCAAAATTAAAGTAATGCTACTTGAAAGATTGTGGTTTATTACTGAGATGTTATATAAAAAGAAGAGCAACAGTATTCTATGTGTACAATCTATCACCATATTCTGATTTCCAAACAAAGAATTTTCTTCACTTTGTTGGTACTTATATTTAAACTTACTATAATTTTGTGTGAGTATTGTTGGCAATTTTTTTTGAAGTGTTTCACTTACAGATGTAAAATTGCAGGTCTAATTTTCATAATAAATTGATTCTTTCTATATGTCTATATATAGCTATGTGCCAGTACAATTTTAGATTCAGAAAGTATAGAAGACTGGAAAATAATGTTAAATTATTAGTGGCCACTGTCTTTCTAATCATGCAATCTCTTTTTTTCTTTCTTTCCTTCTGTCGTGCATATAGATAGCCATAACCCACACATATATACACATCTAAATTCAGCCTTCATACTATCTTTTTAAAATTTTTGTTCCCAACTGATTTATGAAAATGAATAAATCAAAACATGATCCCAAATTAATATTGACCTAGGTGATGTTTTCTAAATATTACCTATTTAAATTTTACCTACTTTAACATAAATCGAAAAGTTTTGTTTGTTACAAATTGAAAAGAGATGACACAAATAGTGTTGGCATAGATACAAATCTTACAAGACAGAATACTTTTCCTTTATACTGGTATTTACAAACTCTTTCATTGTCTGTTATTTATCAAGTAATTACACTTGGACTATTTTAGGCCATTTAGGAAATACTGTTCCCCAGAACTGTTTTCCACATGGATATGTGTGTACTATGTAACTTTTGTGAGTGCTTCCTAAGGGAGCAAAAAGAAGTTTCTCAGAATTTCATTCAGGAAACATGAGTAGAATTTCCTTTCTACATCTCTAAAGGGACCATGGAATAAGTAAATATGGCTTAGAAACATTGCACTATACTTAATCAGGTTAAAGTCCATACCAGGAAAAATCCAACAGTCAGAAAGATGGAAGAAGTTAAGTCCCTGATGGTATCATTGTGTTACCAAATGAAGTAGTCATGATCTCATCCTTTCTTTCACCCTGAAGTATTAAGAAAAAGATGAACTGTTTAGTAAACATTTGTAGATGAATTCTCTATTATTTGTTTATTAATACATCCTAATTGATTCAAGTACTTTAGCAATTAACTAAGCCAACTAATATTATACTCTCTTCCAGACCACAAATTCTATTCTATTTTCCTTCCTCTGGTATTCTCTCCTCTACTTTCTTCTTTCTTCTTGTTCTGGAACCTTCTTTATCTCTCAGGGTGACTGTCTCACCATACACTAACCACACTGATCACATATGCACACTAATGCAAGCAACATGTGTTCAATCTTCACTCAATTCCGGGGTCATTTGTATCACAGGAAGGCTGAGATTGATTAACTATGGACTCACAATTAGGGTAAATTTGTTGGTTGTTAAGCTGCTATGTATATTAAATGTATAATGACTATTTTTATTATAAGTCCTTGAAACCTTAGATAATTATCCTATAAACTATTTAGGTTTCATGCAAAAGTACTTTGGATATTTTAACTTCATTTTGGTGATTTACTATACTTAATCAATTGAATTTGTAAGACTAAATTTTCTACAAAATAAGAGCCCTTGCTTTGGTGCTGTTTTAATATCTACTTATTGTTAATATAAATAGCATCCTATGAGCGGAATGAACACAAAAATACCATGGAATCATAGAATGGCAAATTAGTTTTATAAATGTAAAGTGCTCTGTTTGCATGTGAAAACTAATTACTGAGTATACGCAGACTTGAATCAATATTTTGTCTGCACATGCTATTGTGATGGTTTTAAACCTAAGTTTGCTGGAAGCAACAGTCATTTTCCTGGCATGCAGATTTCAAACACTCAGTAAATAGTCTCATTACATACCATATAGGTATAATTTTTCTTCAAGTATAAACATTCAAAAATATAATCTTCAACCACCAAGAAACAACTTATGTTTCCCTCTTGCCAGAATTTTTCACCATGGGGTCTAATCTAATTTCGATATATGATACATTAGCTATGATACTTTTATTAACATTAACAGGATTCTAGCAATTACTTCTCAAAGAGTTCAACTAGTTGAGTTAGATTTTACACATATTTCCTAGATCTATTACAAAGGCAAAAAGAAACAATTCAATAAAAAGTGATTAAAATGTACATAATTTCAAGTGATAATAGAGAGTATACAATTAACAGAAAATAAACACAAAGTATGATTTGTAAGTTGGACATTTATTTCCTGCAATTAGTACCAGTATTCTTGAGCTAGAGTTACTCTTCCTTCTGCTTTATTCTCCCCATGGAACCATATGATAGAAGTTTTCCAAGAGCTGTAGCTGGGTGTAAGTTGTTCACACATAGCTACTCAGGAAGCTAAGATCTGAGGATCACAGTGTGAAGTTAGCCTGAACAGGATAGTCCTTGAGAGTCTTATCTATAATTAACCACAAAAAAAGTGTCACTGAAATTTCAGTGTCTTGAATGTCTGGTTCATTATTTTTCACTAGTGAGAAAAATAAATAAGTATAAGTTTTACTGTCAGTCAAATAAATAATAGTGAAAATAGGAAGAATTACAAGTAATCCAAAGTTCACTGTTCAATATTTTAAGCTCATTTTCTCACTTCATTTTCCCATTTTAATGAACAAATGTAACCTCTTAATGCAATACACTAAGCAATATATTGAAGATTTGACTTGTGAGTATATGTGTGAAGGTTTAGATGTGTATATTGGAAATACTATTTACATTTCTAATTTTGAAGGAATAGCGCATCTCCTTCTAATCATATTAGCCAATATAATGAGAGATAGAATCTAATAATATAAAATTGAAGTAATATGATAAATGTGATGTAGAACGGATGTTTATTCAGAACTAAATATCTTGCCTTATTTGTGAGTTGGTAATCAAAAAGTTATTTTTCTGTATAAAGAATCCTATTAGAGGGCTGGGAATGTGGGTTAGTGGTAGACTGTTTGCTTAGCATGCATGAAGCCCTGGGTTCGATTCCTCAGTGCACATATACAGAAAAGGCCAGAAGTAGTGGTATGGCTCAAGTGGTAGAGTCTAGCCGTGAGCAAAAGAAGCTCAGGGATAGTGTCTCGACCCTGAGTTAAAAAAAATTGAATCCTATTAGAGCAATTATTTCTGCTATTAAGACTACTTAAGACTGAACAAATAGCAGTTTCTTACTCTAATTTCATTGTAGAGAATGGAATATTTGGAGCCATAGGTCCTGTTTCCAAAGGGAAAGCATCAAGACAAGTATAACTCAGGTCTTATTCTATTATTTACATGATGTAGGATAAAGAAGTTATCAGTGGAACTATTACTGTTTTTATTTATTATAACAATTTGTCTTAGAAAGTGACTTCATGGTTGCACGTAAACTAACAAGAAAATTAGTTTGTCAATAAATTAAAATTTATAATAAATACATTTCATTCCCTCCCCCTATTTCTCTCTGATTCTTTTAGTAAAATGCGTCAATTGCAGCTCACTTCAAAATAAATCAAATTATAATCATATAATAAAATACAATTCATTTTCTTTCTATGCCATTTTTGTATCCTAGGTCCATTACCAGGTTAACAATTGGATTTCAGATGAAAAACCATGACCTAATACAATTAATTGAACAACAAATCATTCAAAATACATTAGATCATGTTTGACGGAACTAACTTATAGCTGAACTATAAGTATTTCAGCTTGTTTCCCAAAGATAATTATCATCAGAGAGGCTAATAACTAAAATTAGCCTCAACAGATGTTAGCAATTATTGATTCGGCTTTACTAAGATTTTTTTGCTTTAATTTAATATTGATATGAAAAAGTTGGTTACATAAAGACATTAACTTCTTGGTATGTTTCAGCCACCATTTTGGTAGGTTGTGCAACAAAGGCCCAAATCCAGCTTCACAAAGTAATTGGATAGAGGTTTGGGTAGGAAGAGGATGGGTAAGAATGTTGAAAGTTGTGGCATTAATCAAGATATATTGTATTCATAAACTACTTTGTTAAATGGAAACTCTTTGTATAACTACTTAAAGATATTAATGTATCTTTTAAAATCACAGATAATTCTGTGGAGACAGTTTGTTACTAAATTCTAGTTTATCTATGGTCACAATTACACCTTATGAAAAGCAGTAGTCTTCTTTCATATGAGAAACTAGAAAAGGAAGATTTCAATTTTTCTGGCTTTGTATGATCTATTTCCTTTGTATTCTTCTGGAGGGCATTGAATTTCATGTAATAGCACACAGATAGATTCATGTTCTCTCAAATTTTGGCACAAGAAATACCCCCTGTATTCACAGATGCTGTTCCCATATGTAAGCATCTAAGCACTTCCGACAGGTGATTATCAAAATTACATAGTTCATTTTTTGGAGACACAAATCAAATTTTCTACTGAATTATTCCATAATTTCTCTGATTGGCTAGAAATTAACAAATAAAAAATCACATTTTTATCCTCACCACAGGTTAAGAGTTTCTATGGCACCAGCTTTCCAGGGTTCCCTAGTCTAATGGCCTATCTTGCCTGTGTATTTGATTGGATTAAGAAGCCCTAAGGCGCTTGAAAAGACTAGCTTTGTGCATGCTTGTGAAGGTGTTTCCCTTAGTGGAGTAACAAGGGAAGAAAACCCCACTGCACCATCTCATAAGCCAGGGCCGGATGGAAGAAGCTAAATGGTAAGGAACAACATAATATGTGGACATTTGGTTCCTCTGCTTCTTTGCTCTGGCAAGGTCTTCTCTGTTGCATCTGGAAGCCACGCTTGGAGCTGCTCTCCACAAGCACCCCCTCTCCACCATGATGGGCAAGTTTAATCTAAGATAAATCTTTTCTTCTGAATCATACACCTAGGAAGTTGGAGTTCACATAGCAAGGATGGGGAAGGCTCTTTATGTATTACCATTCAGACTTCCCTGTACTTTCTCACATTACTTTTATGGAAATCCCAACTGCTACAAAAGATGTGTAGCCTAATACATGGCGTCTCAGCAACAAGTGTGCCAAGTGCCCAGCTCTTTAAGAGGCTAGGGGGAGTATGACCGCATGGTTCCTGCAGCTGCAAGCATTCTTCTTTGTAGTAGCAGCATGCAGTCTCTAACTCTATCCCCAACTAATCATATTGTGCCATTTTCAGGTAAAATTATAAAACACACCAACTATAGGGAAATCTTCTAGTAGTAACTTCTTAATAATGTCATTAAATAAAAAAGAACAAGGAAAACTATTGAAAGATAAAAGGACTACAAATGATTTTTCTTCCAGATGAAATTAAAAAAATATATAAAGTCAGAATAATGAGTATGTCCAGTGAACAAAGGTAATTTTTATTTTATTTTTTTTGGTTGGCTGTGGAGCTTGAACTCTGCGCCTGGGTGCTGTCCCTGAGTACTTCAACTCAAGGCTAGTGTTCTACCACTTGAGCCACAGTGCCACTTCCGGCTTTTTGCTTATGTGGTGCTGAGGAATCGAACCCAGGGCCTCAAGCATGCAAGGCAAGCGCTCTACCACTGAGCCACCTTCCCAGCCCCCTGTTTATGTGGTACTGAGGAATCAAACCCAGGGCCTCATGCATGCAAGGCAAGCACTCTACCACTGAGCCACATTCCCAGCCTGAACAAAGGTAATTTTAAGAATGTCAAATCAACTTTTAACTTTTCACAGTAACTCTTCTCATTTTAAAATGATTATATGGGTTTGGTGTTATCAACAATATTTGGGACCACCATTTTTACACTTGACATTTGTGACCCATTAAATATTGATCCTTAACGTAACAATGAGAAATGCAACAGAAAAAAAACTACCTTAAATTTTAATTGATATAATACATATCATATATCTATAGACAGCTACTCCACAATAATTAGTCATCATTCTGCCCATTGGGATAAATTTGTACTAGCTATTGCAATTTCATCACCAATGGTACTTGGCAGCTGTAAATCAAATAGGATTTTTGTGCCTCATTTATTTATCTTTTTCTGCAGCCAGGTGATTCTCTCCTGCTGCCAAGGATGTTTTCTTTGTGACAATCTGAATTACTGACCACACAGACAAAGACTTGTAATAGGACTAGAGGCCAAATTCTGCCATCTGATATGCACTGAAGCTTAGCTCTGGAAAGCACAAGAAGTTAAACTTTCCATGGACTGATAGCAGCAGTTGTGAATGATTTATGATGTGTCAATATCCTATCATCCAAAAAAAGGGCTTTTTTTCAGCTTTCTAAATCCCATGAATTTTTGTCCGTTGTTACCTGAAGGGAATTTCTCCTTTGATTTTATTTTAAAACTTATTCAATAATTCCCTGTTTCTGTTTATGATAACGTAAGCATGGAGGAAGGAGTAACTGAAAACTAGAATATTTCAAAATTGTATGTATTAGGATTTGGCACATATTTTATACTTAAAATTAAATACTAAATTTTCACCTTTCATTCATCTTATTAATTTGAATAACACGATTTATTATTTCATATGATGGCTGCTCTTTTATTTCATTCCCATTCTTAATGCATCTCTACATGGGTTATTTGATCTCACTGATGAATGCTACACTATTTTCTCTCCATCAATCAAGCTCAAGGAGCTTCAATCTCTGCATTACATAACCCATCATTATGATCAGTGACTACAAACCTGAACTTTGGTTGTGGTCACTGTTGACAAATCCCCATCCCAGGGAAGATGATCAGAAATATTCTACAGCCAATTCAGAAACCTCTCTGGATTTCAAACTCGCAGTGCCCATGACCACATGATACTCCAATGGATCCTAAGTTCTCTTCTAAAATCTGTGTTCCTCCCACATTATGATATTGATCAAGATTCACTGTCTTCGTGTACTACTTATGTTAGTCACAGCTCCTTTGTACAACTAATTAAAAATAAAAATAAAATTAAAAAGACAATCATCTTCTGGATAATTCCAAACATGTGCAAATATGTTATGGGTCATAATGAATCTACCACAAGGAATCTTATTATATCTATCATTCATTGTTAGCAAATAAATACTAATCATGTTATTTTGTTACCTTTAAGACACTTTTATTTTTAATTTTTAATTGATATAATTTTATTGTTGTCATTAAGACATTTTATAGAGGGGTTAAATTCCGTAAGTTAGGTAATGAGTACAATTCTTGGACAATGTTACTTCTTCCTTCACCTTCCCCCAGTTTCTGCCTCTCGTCCTTCTAAACATTTTTTAATCTGGATGCTATGTTGTTCTCTTGTCTGAATTGGAGGGAACTCCTTCTTTATATTTTCAACTGAAAGCTACTTCACTATTTAAACGTCAGTTGTCATATTGGGCTTCATATATGTGTGCGGGATGTGTGTGTATTTGTATATATGTATGTATGTGTATGATATTCTTTTTGCCCATACATGCAAATATTTTTGCAACATCTAAGTCTTCTTCAAGGTTTGGGTTTAATGTGTATTCAACTTGGCTGTTGATGTAGTTTGAATCTGAAATTCCTTGCAAAGGCCCCTACATTAAGGACCCATTCTAGGGTACTTTTGGGAGATGGTGGAACATTTGAAATGTGGGGGCTAATGGCCCACGGACTTAGGTGTTTGAGCATGTTACCTTGAAAGGATGATGCAGGTTGGGGCCTACTTTTTTCTGCCATTCTCTCTGAGGTAAAGAATTTTGTTCCATCAAGTACTTCTGCCATAATTTTCCACAAGAGGAACAAAGAAACGATGCCAAGTGATTATGATCTGAAACCTCTAAAATGGTTCACCAAAATAGATCATTTCCCTTAATTAGCTTGCTGTCCAATATCTGTTATGGCAATGGAAATTACCAAACATTTGCTCTATTGAGTGTTCATCTTACTAACTCTCAGGTGGGAAGGTTCCATTCCCTAACACTTTCAGAACCCTGACTGGATCATTCTTGTGTGTTTCTTTTTCTTTGCACCCTGACAACTGTTGAAATGGAAGAGTATTGTGTTCCTCATTTATAAGTTAGGCCACTACACATGTATAATAAGAATTTCTGCAATTTCCTGCAGAATTGGAAGTTTAGCAATGCTTTTATAATAGGGATTATAATGTCATAGACATTCTGAATTTTCGCAAACTTTTATAAAACATGTGTAAAGACATGTGTAGTATGTTTCATATTCAATTCTTCAAACTTTTAAATGTGAAGAGCTTTTTGTCATCCTCTAGAAAATGTTTTTATGCATATGCATGCATTTTAACATCTATGCAGTTTGGTTGTGTGTGTTTGACAGAGAAAATCTTCAACAGGTACCCAAACTGTCAAAGCATGCCATTTGTGATGCTTCAACAAACAGAACAAAGTCTTCAAACTGTAGTGCACCTGAGCATAGAAAATGTCTACTGGGAACTCCTGCCTTAGACATTTCAAAGCTTGCATAGAACACTTACATGTCAACATCAGGTCTCCTGTTTGCCTGAAAAATTGGTCTCTGCTGATCAATTCTTTTTTTATTTTTCACCTAGGGTGACAATAATATGATGGATGCTGCTTACTGACTTCCCAGCAGGACTTGATTTGTGTCTTGGTTTTGACATCTCATTCATCTGTGGTGCTTCAATTGTTATTTACTTAACCCATGTGTTAATTATTTCTTTATTCAATAGAGCCCTGCTTTTGTAAAGAGCATGCCATGTGCTATGTGTGTATCTTTTGATGTTGTAGATTCATTACCTGAGATCAAAGAGAGTAATAGTCATAATGACAGTTCTAAGTTTCCTCTCAGAAGGATAACTCATATCTTTTCTATACAGTAACATTTTTTACATTTAACATTTAAATTATTATTTTATTAAATAATATTAATTAAAGAATCTTTTACCATAAGGTATACAATAGGAAAGAGCACCCAGTTTCTAACAGCTCAAGCTTACATTGCAGAATAAGGATGAATCCTTATTCTGATTAAGAGCATAAAACTGAAAAAAAAATTGAAGTCACCTTCTCATATCCATATTTTCATGCAACCATATTAAATACATTATAATCACTCATTCAGACAATGCTTATTGATCCTTTAATATCCTCTATGAATTTGAAATAAGTTAAATTTGCATGATCTCTGGCATCTAATTCGCCAGTCTGAAAATCAGACATTAATCAAATCATCTTCACATAACTGAAGTCATGGTATAGTTAAATGAAGCAAGATCCTTGGTACTACTGACACATCTAATAACATTTTCTTTAGTAAGTGATGTATTGTGTTTAATTGAAAGTAAGCTAGCTTACTTAAACCAGTCCATAGTGTGGGTATGTATCAATTATCACATTGCCAATCAATACATTATTATATTTTTTCATGTAATATGAATCATATTATGCCATATTTTTAAAGAATAGACATTAAACAGAAAAGAAGAAGAAGACTGAACTATTTTAGTCACAGGAATAATATCTATATAGGCTCACTGGGCGTGGTATTTAAGATACTAACAGAAAGCTGGGCAGCATTGGTGTGAATAGCAAGGTTTGAAATTGTTTCAGAATGGGTCTTGTTAAATTTAGTGGAGACTTTCCGATGTCAAACTTTATAAGATATATTAAGAAATCTTCTTCTTGGTGTAAAAGCTCTTTGAAATCAATTTTGGATAGAAAATGAGAAATTGATGCAATCAGATTTGGGAATTTGAAAGGTTATCACTCAGTTGTGTGAGAAAAGGATGAGAAGGGTAAAATATGGATTGAAAGATGTTTCTGATGAGATGAAGAAAAGGTGCTGGTTCCAAAGTATCACAAAAAGATGGTATTGATGTTACTTATTGCTATATACTTGTACAAGCAGGGAAGGGGCTAGGTTATTTTTTTAATTAACTTACCTTATATTATTTAGTCATTGCTGTATTTCCATATATGTTTACAATATATTCCAATTAATCTCATTCCCTCTGTCACTGAAGGGCCATATTTAATGAGTAAAGAGTCTTACAATTTATGGACATAAAGAGGCCTCTGAGAAAAACAGTGGGTAAGGTCATATAGTAAGATAGGTAAGGTCATATAGTAAAACAGGTAAGGTTTGGCGGCACACAAATAGAAGTTCAGAACTTCTGGATCTGGGTTAGAAGGTTTTTCACCTTGAGAACAGCTTGGGTAACAGGAGACTGTCTCAAAGGCAAGGGTAACAAGAAGACAGTCGGAAGTGTTGGTCTGAGCATTGAAATCTTACAATGGAAATAAAAGTTTGAATTAACTGCTTAGATTATATAATAAAACTCAATATGTGGTTGAAATTATTTAAATGTGATGGGAGAACAAGACCTAAGTGATCATTTTAAGGATAAAATGTCTGAGAAGAAAATGATGAAATTGGAAAGTGAAACGAGATAAATAGGAACAAAATTAGAGTTATTCCATGAAAGAAAAAGCGTGATATAATGCAAAAAAGGAAGTCATTAGCAATGAGAAAATAAAAGCGTGTGTTTAAAGAAACACTGCATGCATTTTGTACATGCATCTTTAGATAACTTGGATTTTAAAAATTTAATGTGAAAACTACCTAAAGTGATTATTTGCACATGTGTGCTTGAAATCTACAAGTGACTTTAATTCTTAAATGTTGGCACATTTCGCTTTCTTTATTAGAATATCGTGGATGATTTTTGGAGCATCTGGCACATTACACTTGAAAATAAATTATTTTTCTTGAAATGTAAAAATACACATAAAACTATAAAACAGAAATTATTATTATAAATAATATATTCATTGATAATATTTTGTTTAGAAATCGTTACCTTTATCCCAACCCTCTATGAGTAAAGAAATTATGGCTAATAAAATCATGAAAAGACGTTATGTCAAAAAACGAACTTTACAACTTTGGCGAGGGAGGTGGGGGAGTGTGAGGTAGGGAGAGATGGGAAGGGGAAACAAAGGAGGAGGCAACAATGCTTGATAAGAAATGTACTCATTACCTTGCTCATGTAATTGTAACTCCTCTGTATGGTATTTTCACAATAAAAAAATTTAAGTAAAGAACAAAAATTTCTGGCTGATAATGACTAATTAATTATTCTGGTGAACTTTCATCAGTTAGGTTTAATATTTAAATGTTTGCATTTTATATAATACACACTATACTATTATATAGTTTCATATTATGTGCATATTAATATGAATGACTATAATTGCATAATATAACTTGTGGATTTTGCTCACAAGGTCCAGAACGCTAATCTAAGAAGTAAAGTACTTTGAGGTAAAATACTAATGTAATACAGAAAACAAATCTAAGAGTGGCCTGGGCTATAAGCCAGTGCCGTATAATTTGTTCCAGCCTTTCTACAGATTCTGGCACTATGCTCCATTTCTATAAGAGATGTTGTCTATATCACTGAAAATTGTTGAACCATCCTCAGACCTATCCTCAATGTAAGTTCTGTTTGTTCCAGTGTCTCATAAATTAGAGCTAGCCTTATATTCTAAACCTGCCTCATTGGAATTGTGGAGCACAACTTTAGAGCTCAGACAGTAGATGAAGAAACTGTACAAGACAGAATGTAGAGATTATAGCTATCATAGCAAAATTAAACTGCTTTTACAAATGGAAAAATTCCTCTAATGGAAGAAACATGGATTAGATGTTGTCACAAGTAAAGAGAAATATCATAGGTATTCACATTTATTTTGTGGTTGCAGAGGCTCCAATATTGTTCCACAGACACTGACAACTGCTTCTATTTGTTTAAAGGTTTTCTCGTACACTACATAGGATTAATTAATACCCAGATGTGTAGCCCAGTTGACTCCCTTGAATTATGTGGAGGCACTCCATAACAAAACTATATTACATAAAATTTGTGAGGGTCTAAATCTGACTAGTGTGACAGATAAAGGTTCATTACAGTGTAAGAACTTCTGTATGTTCAGCCAAGGAGACACAAATTAAATAAGAATTTTCAGTGTGTATTTCCATAAAACCTTGAGGTTAATATCCAAGGAGCAGTGGAGAATATATGGGAATTGCCACAGCTTCCTCCAAAGACTTGTCTCCACTATCAAACACTGGTAGATGAAAGAACTATCAAAAGCATGGTTGTTATAAATGGACTTGAAGACAAGCCAACTTATTGAGTCTATTCATTCCAACTGAGTAACTCTCTTAACTTGTGTCTTTCATGCAAAATGGATACAATAAAACCTAATATGAAAGTTGGCCAGGTGTGTGGGGGGGGGGAAGGGGGGAGGCTGGGAAGGGATGGGAAGGGGAAACAAAGGAGGAGGCTACAATGCTTGATAAGAAATGTACTCATTATCTTGCCCATATAATTGTAACTCCTCTGTATGGCATTTTCACAATAAAAAAAAAGAAAAAAATTATCTTCAAATAGTTGTACAAAAAAAAGAATGACAAGTCTATGTGACCACTGGCATCTTGAATACTGGCATTTTTTTCGTTTGACCATCTGTTACAGGTAATAGTTTTTGGCCATAGACCATCTATTGTAGGATTCGCTCTAACAGGACCTCTGAGGAAGTTTTGTACACGTGAACTGCATAATCTGCATTTAGGCCAGGACAAAAGGAGGCAGAAATATAAATGGTCTGTACTCAATAAAGTATGGGCCTTGATACTAGGCTATCCTCACTCAAAGTATGCACTCAAGGCCTTACTAAGTTACCTTATCAGCTTTCAGGATCCAAAGGCCTAGGTACATAATTGGAAATGTCATCATGGCCTCCAATTCGGTAATTTTACCTAGGGGAGAAAACCAGTTCTATATTTTTCTACACCTTGTTCGGCTTCTCATCCTGGAAACACTACACATTGTGCTTTTGACTGCCAAGACCTTTTCATTCAGCCCTCCAAAGCAGGAAAATCAACAGAGATCTGAAATCCATTACCCATCCCTTTGTCCACATGACCCCTTGATTTTGTGGAGACTTACAATTTCTGCACCGTTTTAACTCTTTCCCCTCTTCACTGGATGAAGGGGGAATAGAAAAAAATATTTCCTTTCTCTTCTAAGTGAGAAAATGATTTTTTACCACAACAATAGAAACAATTCTTATGGCCAAAGACAAGCATGAATCATTTCCCACTCTTCCAATCCTGTGTAGATATAGATGCACAAGAGGAAATAATTATATATACTAACATATTATCATTTTACTATATTAATTTTTTTCTCTTGGGAAATTTGAGAGAGATCTTCATTCTAAATGAAGATCAGGTTTTCCTTTAGATATCAATTTAAAGATAAAATAAAGGTTTCAAAACATGAAAAATTGTTGAAAATATAAGTACCATAATGAGCAATTAATTAATCAGTGCTTGTTGAAACCAAATCTGGATAATTTTAGTTTATGGTATCAACTTATTATATTCATTTTTATATGAATGATAAGATTGTGAGTCGAATATCTATGTTAAAAGCACACAGTATACTTTACTCAAGTTTATATTTTAAAAATGATACATTAACACCCAAATGGAGCATTTGAATATAGTGATTAAAAGATAATTAGGTACTCCAACATTCTTGAGTTCAATAATCTTTAGAACATTTTATACAAGAAACTTCTTTTTTAAATGTGTTTCTTTCTTTCTTTATTTTGCAGGTCCTGCACCTTGAATTTAGGATCAAGGTATGATCCCTAAACCTCTCTGTGCTCAAGGCTAGCACTCTACCACTTGAGCCACAGCGCCATTTCCAGCTTTTTCAGTGTATGTGGTACTACCACTAAGCCACATTCCCAGTCCAACACAGGGAACTTATACCTAGATTTTTAAAATACATTTTTTTCAGGTTCTGTCTTGGATGTGGGTGCTGGTAGGAGGGGTAAGGGAAAATGAAAGAGTGAAGAGGGTATGTGTGGCTAAAGGACTGTGTACATGGATAACATGGAACAATGAAGCTTACTGACGTTGGTTTGAGAAGAAGAGGGTGGGTTAAGGGAGGATGAAAGATGGGGTAAGTACATCTGATCAAGGTACATTTTATGCATATGTGAACATGTCAGGGTCAAAACTGACACAGCTCATCAGAGCTAACAATTGATTAAAAATAAATATATGTTGATGATCCAATTTAGCTTAGGTTATATGTGCACACATACACACATAGTACTGATATTCCATTTACTTGCTATGTAATTTCTGATAATTTATTTTACATTTTTTCCTCCTGTTATTTAATTCATAAAAAAACTCATAATAATGGCTGGGAAAAATGGCTCAGTGGTAGAGTGTTTGCCTTGCATGCATGAGACCCTGGGTTCAATTTCTCAGCACTACATAAGCAGAAAAAGCCAGAAGTAGTGATGTGGCTCAAGTGGTAGAGCACTAGCCTTGAGCTGAAGAGCTGAGGGACAGTGCTCAGGCCCAGAGTTCAGGCCCCATGACCGACCAAAAAAAATTCATAATAAAGTAATAGAATACTGAAGGTGTATTAAGTTCCTTTTTATTTTAATTTTTACTGACATATATTAATTACATAGACAGGTTTTATTGTGATGTTTCTATAATAACGTGTAATGCATTTTGATCATCTTTACCTGCTATTTTACTTTCTACCCCTTTCCCCATCTTGCCAATCTCATTTGTTTCTACAATTTTGATGTGTTTCATTATGCTATTTCCATATACACGGAGAATATACTTCTCACATATTCATCCCTCATCATCCTCTACTTTTTTCCCCTCCCATTGTCATTTTTCCCACCTAAGTCCCCCTCTTTCATTTATATATGTATTATAGTTCTATGTATATAGAGATACATACATACAAATATATCTATATGTAATTTGTATATATATATATACACACATATGTGGACATGTGTTTATACCTTGACTCCCCATAAGGCCAGAAAACATGTAACATAGAATTACATAACTTGTTTAAGTATATTATTATGGAAGATACCAATTAGTTGTGTAAGTAGCATATTTTAAATTACTAATGAACATGAATTAGGCATTTTTATATTTGTAATGGCTCATCTCTTAAAAAAATCTCAGGTATATTTCTCTGTAGACCACCTTGGAGCATCCAAGTCCTTAGTTTTATGTGATTTATCCCATCCAGGCCATTAAACTCTGAATGTATAATAAGCACAACCTTTCTTTCCTTAACTGCACTAACAGAGTTGAGAGTGGGGTAAAAAGTGAAAGAATGCAACAAGGCAGAATAAGCCGTGGGAAGAGAGAGAGAGATGTCTATAACCAGTGGCACTGTTTTATAATAGAACACAATAACCATTTATAGGGCAGGTATCCTTAGGAACTTCTCTCTAAAATCAATATGCCAGCTGTGAAATACAGCTCAGCTGCAGGCATTTTTTTAAAGGAAAAAAAAAAGATCTTTACAGGTTTAACAAAAAGTAGAAAACATATGAGTGAATTTGTCCCCAGGGATTGAATGGCTCCTAGGAACAGAACACAGTGAGAAAATTGCTCGCTCTTCCTTGCACAGTGGTTTATGCATGAAAGGAAATATGGCAGAGGCATAGCTGTCTCCAGCAGTGTAGCCTAAACTCACCAGTAAGCTTCCTGAGACTAAAGCTTTCCTTCACCTGTGTTCTACCCACCCAGTCCTAGGCTCAATGTATATACTACTTTCAAGGGGTTATTATTAAGTGACTTCAGAGTTAATGTTTCCTTAAAGAAAAAAAAAACAGAAAATATACTAAAAGGACCAAGCACTTGTATCAACTAGCTTTAAATGAAGAAAATTATATTTCTTGATGTCCTTTTTAAGGTGGTATTTTCTCAGTTTAAAGTCCATTAGGATCATGCTGCCTTTTAGATTTACTTGGATGTGCTAGACAAATGAAAGGCACCACACACCTTTGACAGAGGTATAACTAATAGTCCTCTCCCAGAATTTCAGACTCAGGGGGTTGATAAATGTAAGACAGCAAGACAGAAAAAGAGTAACAAAGTCCTTACAAAGCAGGCTGTTAATATTTCAAGGTAGTAAAACCCAGCTCTTTCTAGACATTATGTTTTCATGAACAGACTCTCAGGCAATGATAATAAAGATAACTAACATGTTTCAAACACTCCTGTGATTATTTAGGTTCTCTTTTTTATGAATTTGATTTAATTAATTGAGTTAAATGTTTTTATTCTTTACTTTCTAAATTTAGGAAATGGAGGTTCAATGCTTTCTTAGAATGAAAGACTGAAATGAATCCTAACTTTTTAGTAGATTCTTGAGTATGAAAGCATGCTATTAACAATTCGGAGGAAATGTGAATGCAATGGGAGACAAAGTTGAATGAAACTTGAATTAAAATGTTTCAAAGTTTTTCGTAACTACAGACATGAAAGAAAACAAAAGATTATATTAACAAGAACAATAGATAAAAAGTCTCATTATTGTTTTGTACCTACCTCTTTAAAAAAAAAAGAAAAAGAAAAAAAGCTCAGAAATCAGGTGAAACAATGCACCTTAAAGCTCTTGTTTTCCCTAATCATGCTGCAAAAAAATTAATTTGCTAAGCTGATTATTACAATCTCCCAGAAGTTAATACAGGATACATTTGTGAATTAATTATTCAGCTGGAATAGTTACTATTTATTTATTTGTGAATAATCTTATAAATATTCCTTTATTCTTAAATGCATAACAGACTCCAGAATAGCACTTCATTCTAGCTCTAAGTGGCAAAAAATTGTGCCAGTGAATACACAGAGTTTAGGGATAGACTAAGGATCCCAGTTGGTTGAGGCAGAAGGAGAAATTTCCTTTTTTCTGACTTTCTTATTTCCATTCATGACCAGGGCCTCCTCCGATGACTTGTGCTTTAAGTTCTTCATGTTTCTGTTGCTCTTCACTTTATTTTTCTTGAAATGTTGTCTTTCTCATCCATTTCCTTTCCATGTTTCAGGAACATCTTGACACCTAAACATGAAGCCTATACCTTTCAGATCTTTTTTTTTTTAAATTTAATTTTATTTGTGAACATACTGTACAGAGGGGTTACAATTGCATGGGCAGGATAATGCGTATATTTCTTACCAAGCATTGCAGCCTCCTCCTTT
>NW_012267264.1:3176803-3188767 GCF_000151885.1 Dipodomys ordii
AAAAAAAAAAAAATTAATATACATTTTTATCACACAAACTGCATAGATTTTTTTATCCCATTAACTAGAAATAGATTTCTAATTTCTTATTTGTGTGAAAAAATCCCCTATAGTATAATATTTTTACTTATCCCAATAAATAGTGAAATTAAAACAGGAACAAAATACAACAAAACTAAAATAGCAAACAACGACATGAGTTTGATTTGATGCTTCCGCTCTATAGTTTATAGAATTTATCACTTCCTGCCTTTCCATCTGACAGATTCATTTATTTAAAATACCTAGTGTGTTTGAGCACTCATATAAATTAAAGACATTTGTATTTTAATATAAAAGAATGATGTCCTTGTCTGATTGGATAAAGGAGCAGCAGATCATTGTTCTGGAAGCTGACAGAGAAGTGCCCTTTAAGTTTGGCACATATCACTACTTTTTGTCTACCCAAGATGAGGAGGAAGAATTCTAACTCAAGTGAATTTGCAGGAACATGGGCAATCTTGTAATCAGAATGTCATTGTGAAACTACCTAGCATCTCTCGAAATTGGTTAAGCTTTGCCATGCTTATCTGGCTTACCAACAAACAGTGTACAATTAATACTTAACTGTGCCAGAGAAATTCTCCTTTCTTACAAACACAGAATTTGCCATCAGAGAATCAGCATAACTTTATATTTCATATTTTTCTCAAGATGTCTTATGACATTGTGTATGGGCTTTGATTTGGATTACTGACAACAGAGAAACAGACAGAGTAAAAGGAGAGAGAGGGGAGAGATTGACAAGATAAGAAAAATGACAATAAGAAAGAATAAGAAAGATAATTTCAGTGCCATGCTCTGTGAATAGTACTCATCCAGTGTGAGAACAAGTGTGTCCTGTTCTAGTTGTTTAAGGTGGGTAAATTGCCATCTTATATTATCTGTGTATAACTGTTTCAACACTAAAATTTTGAAATTCTAGGCATATTTCTAATGATAGAGAAATCATAGCCAAATCTCCTATACTAAATGCAGGGTCCTGATAAAAAAAGACATTGGGCCATGAAATCTGGGTTGAAGACATTTGAAAATCTTGAGCTCCCAGATTGCTCTGAACAACATAAATAAGCAAAAGACTGCCCTGCTTGCATGAAATCAGCAGACATTATTGAGAAGTCACCAAAAGATATTAACTAACAAATGGGCTTGATTTCAACAGATGCAATTAAAGATAATTCAATATGATCTATTAAAAGAAATGCCACTGAACTATGTGTATCAAACTGTTATCTTTTCTGCCATTTTTTGTCGTAACATGATAATCATAATCCATTTCTCTACATATATATTGAAAAGTAGTTTAAACTAAATCTACCAACACTGGAAATAAAAGCAGAAACAACCCTTCTCATAAAAACGCATATGAAAACAAACCCTAACTTCAAAACCTTTTCATTTGTCTCTCTATCCGACATAGGAGGACAGAAAAAGAAATCTTAGGACAACCCACCTGCCTTGTTAGCAAAGAATGACAAGGGTCATCTGCTTAAGATTTGTATGAGTAAGTCACATTCTTCAACATGTGCTGAGATCTCTTGACAGTATATGCCTTTTATTTGATTTTTCAGTGGTTAGATTAGGTTTCTAGGTTCATGTATTTCTATTGAAGCTTCATACATTGGGTGTGCAACAGATCTTATACATGGTAATGGATCACCATTATTTAGATAGAAACCTGGTTTATAAAAATGCTGTATCTAGTATCAAAATCTGCTTCACAAAACCTTCAAGGAGGAACAATTTCTGTCCTTTCCTGAAAATACTGCAGGCAGTAAAGTAGGGATCAAAGGATGTGGAGGAAAATGCATTCAGCCCTATTACACTAGTGATGGAACTAAATAAAGGAAAAGCTGTGTAAATTGACTGACAATGTAACAAGGCTACTGGTTATTTTCTGAAAAGTTTCATGGATGTGCTCTTAGTTAACAATTTTCACAGTTTTATTTTTCTCAAGTAAATGTAGCTAACACTGGGTATATAAAAACTATGCATTTATTGAGTAAAATTCACTCATTTTGATGTTTGAGTGTATCCATTTTTTTCAAGTACATAAAAATCTTGAAACCATCATTCATAGCTAGATTTAAAAAAATCCCTCAGGCTTTTCTTTTAGGGTGACTCTCCCATATTCTGAGTCCCACAATGTTTTGTCTCAATCGTTTTTGTTATTATAGAGACACCATGAATTTTAATTATGAAGCTTTTATTCCATAGAGATGATAATTCTGTAATAGGATAAAACATTTTTTCATAAGCTTTGTGTTGCCTTTAGAGGAAAGAAATCTTTGTAGCTCCATCAAGCTGTGCTCTTTTAGGTTAGGGTTCACAAACTTTGTTCAGGATTATTTTTAAGATAAAAGAATCATCAGAATCTGGTAGAAAACATCTTTGGTGTCTAAAAAGGAACCTTTATAGCCAAAGGCAATAATAATCAGTAGGTAGACATACTATCTACAATTTACTATAAGTTTACTCTTCCTCATTTTAAACAGCAAAAAGAAAGAAGAAAGCAAGTGGAAAAGGAAAAAAAATAGATATAATTTGTATTTATGTGTTTATACATTTATTCATCCAATGAATATTGAATGAAGGATTTCTTGTGATTCCAAGAATGATACAGTTGATGGGGAGAAAGTAGCAAATTGGTAAAAATGAGTTATCTTCCTTCATGTGTGCTCTAGTAGATATACAAGAAATATGCAGGGAATATTTATTCTAATTACAGGTCCTTTATATACTATGAAGTGGGTTTGAAATGCTTTAAAAGCTCTAAGGTTGATAAACTAATCATTCATTTATCATAATAAATCATTTTATAATAATAATCACTCAGATGACCCCAGGAAGAAACCAGTGATTGGAGAAGTGAGTCATAAGCTTATTTTAACCTAAAGTTAACCAACTAGTAGTATTCATACAATCTTCTATTTTCACAATAAATTTTACTCATTGGTCTTCGCACTTGAGAATTTCTACTGAGCTCTTTTAAATGCCTATTTATTATATTTGCAGCTATATCAAATTTATTGAATGCTTTTAATAGATTTTTAATTAACTGGAGTATTGTTATTCAAATCCAAAAGATATTTAAATTTCTGTTTCTCTACTGGGATTCTATATTTGTCTCATCAGACAAATATGTTTGTTTTTTAGCCTGTACCTACAGGCTACAAACAATGAGTTTCCCTATCCATTTCTGACAAGTCAATTTTACTCACAATGTCACCAATGCCATGTCCAGTCTACCTCCTGTGTCTGCAAGATTGCTAATTTCCATGTCAGCTATTGACCACACATCTGATTTCCTGAACTGGCTGAGGTTAATTGGAGGAGTACCTGGAAAAAGAGGGAAAGGATGGCGTAGTCCTTGCTACTTTTTATCGCAATTGCTAGCAAGTTAAATTAATGCTTCTTGATTTAGGGATGTGGGTAGTTATCTGCAGAGACCTGGTAGGAATTTTTTTAACCATTTTGTCCCATTTTATCTCTCTTTCTCCTTTTTTTCCAGGGATTTAGAACTGTGTGTGTGTGTGTGTGTGTGTGTGTGTGTGTGTGTGTGTGTGAGTGAGAGAGAGAGAGAGAGAGAGACAGACAGACAGACAGACAGACAGAGGTGGCATTGGAGCATTGTATGTTAAACAGGCAGTATACCCTGAGCTCTTTTTGTTCAAGGCAACTTGAACTCTGATCTAGTTTTGTGAGGGGATAGGATCTCACTTATTGCCCAAGCTAGCTTGAGCTGGGATCCTCTTGTTTCTATTTCTCATGGTAGTGAGATAAGTCACATGATACAGCATCCAACCTTTGCTACTGAGATGGAGTCTTGTGATTTTTTTGGGGGAGAGTAGGGGTGGGTCCTCGCCAGCATGAAATGTCGGCGCTGTCAATCTCAGCCTCTTGTACTGCTGAGATGACAGGTGCATACTACTATTGATTGAGATGAGGTCTTAAAATTTTCTTCTATGCTTATCTTGGCTTTTGTTCAGAGTAGGTCACGAGCATCTGTCTTATCAAATCTTTTTTTGGGGGGTCGGGTCGTGGGGCCTGAACTCTGGGCCTGGGCGCTGTCCCTCAGCTTTTCAGCTCCGGGCTAGCGCTCTAACACTTGAGCCACAGCGCCACTTCCGGTTTTTTCTGCTTATGTGGTGCTGAGGAATCGAACCCAGGGCCTCAGGCATGCAAGGCAAGCACTCTACCACTGAGCTACCTTCCCAGCCCCATTATCAAATCTTTAAGGACAACACTTCAAAGTTTCTGCTCTTACCACATAGCATTTCTCTGTCTGAGTTCTATAAAAAGAAAGGGTAAATAGGCTGAATGTTTAAAGTCAGATTTCCCAATGAAACAAGTCATGTAACACTTGTACTTTTCGATATCATTGATATGTTTTATAAATGATGGATACTAAAATGTAAACAGAATAAAGCATTGAAAACTGGACTTTGTAAAGAAAATGTTGATTTTCTTATGGTAGTATTTACTGTCTCAATGCAGTAAGTTATGTAGACCTGGTGCCTGTTGCAGTGATATTTTATATAACCTTATGTATTTGCAGCAAAGACAGAGTTGAAACACCTAAAGCAAACACAAAAACACAATGAATACTTATTCTTATCTTTGTTTTCTGAGTCTCCCATAACTTAGTATTTTAACTATGTACTGTAATAATACAATTTTCTTATTCAAGTTATGTGCTTTGTTTGATGTATCTTATTGCCCTGGGTTTTTGTAGATGCTTGTAAAATGTATCTTTCATATTATCACATTTTGCTTCATAGATAAATTAGATTATCCTGAAAGCTTTATGAATGTAAGTTGTTTGTAAAAGTGAGATATTATTTTCATTTTGCTAACCCCACATTTAAAGTCATCCTGGTCTGTTGTATTATGAGGTTACTTCTTTTGCCTTATTTAAGCCGCTTGTGTTCCAGCTGCAGATTTACTCTTTTCTTATAAATTACTTCCAGTGGAAGATTTTTATGCAAATCAAATAATTACTGGCTTCTTTTGATACAATGAAGATTATTTAGAGCAATTAGAAATCATCTGAGACTAACAAATGGGTGATATAATTGTGAATCAAAGCAATCTGGCTAGGTGAATTTATCTTTTAATATCCTGAGGCATGCTAATTAAAACAGTTGCTCTTTCCTGCATAATAAAAAGTGGGCTAAGAAACTGTGTGTGTACACACATGTGTGCACATGTGTGTATGTGTTTGTATTAGGAAGGTAATAAAGAAAAACCTGAAAAATATTAAAAATCACTCTTGCTAAATCTTATATAAGCATATAAAAATAAAAAATAAGGAAAATTATTTGGAGAATTATACTGAAAATATTTTAAAAAGTAAATTATGCAGATGGTTAGGCCAAAATAAAAAGTAAAAGACCTATTTGCATAAACCACAGATCCCTGAAAGCTGGCAAAATTAATAAAATTAGAAAGGATAAGAAGAAAAGGCTATTATAGAATGCTTGGAGGAGAATAAAGGATACACAACTGAGTTAAAAACTTAAAACAAAGAAATATAATAATCTTGAATAAACCTTCTAAGCAACCATTGTCTCATCCTTTAAGAATTTGTACTGTCACAATTACCTTTGAAAGCTTCCAACGTGTCAATGTTTATAGCCTAGAAGCCACCATTTCTAGTGTAATAAGTGAAGGTTGAATTCTATAAGTAAATATTTTAAAACATAATACAATATACCTCTTGTGAACTTGACTACTCACATAAACACTGAATTTTAGAATGGTCATCTTCTGTACATCATTTAAGATTTATATCCCTATAAAGGGTACTACATTTTACTCATCAAACTCCATTATTAACAAAATTCACAAATATTCAGTTCTGTAGGATGGCAAGATGGTCTAGATAAAGGAATCTTTTCCTTGATCTAAAAAATATTGTAGATTTGGGAGTCAATGAAAAAAGCTGAGCAAATATTTTTATTTAAAAGCTGTTTCATGTTTTTTTTTAATGTGTTAAATGTGTAACTTGTAGAAACAATGAGATTTCAGACCTCTTGGATACTCTATGATGTTTACTATGCTTGAACTCCACCTATTTCTATCCTGACTGGGGTACACTATAGTCTTATGGATTTCTGAAGGCCAAGGATAACTTGGACTCTGTGTCCAATTGTCCGTGAAAGATTTGTTCTTTCCCCAGATTAAAGTTTCACAAGACAGTGGCCCTCAGCCCCACTGAGGAAGGATCCAGGCATCACTACCATTATATATATTCATTCTGGGATTACAAATTCCTTTCTCCTAAAAGCAATGTGTTCCAACCATGACAACTATCTTCAGAAAGGAAGCTGGGAAAGGAACTGTGGTTGTGATGACAACACTGAGCCTTCTTTTATTTCACCACTGATGTCTTCCAGTGGTACATCTTGATCCTACTTGTTGGCCAGCCATTTCTGTACCCCTCAGGCTACTGGCTTCCATCAGACCTCAGCATTACTCTCTTGGGCCAGATCTTATTTCTAGAGTCTGCTCTTTTCCTTGATGAGAACCGTATTCATGAAGAGGCTTCAGGTAAGCAGGCACTGCCTCCTGGCATCTGGAGATCCCAGCTTCTAGCGTCCTTACTGCTGTCAGGGATCCTCTGCAGGCCTTGACCTCTACTTTGGTTTAGTGAGAGAAAGCAGCAAGGGGGCATTTATGTGACTCTGAAGTTTCTCTTGCAACCTGTTTCCTCCCAATATTGCTTTTATCCTGTCTTGACCAATAAAAAAAATGCCTTTGCCAAAATAAGCAGTTTAGGTTCATATCTCTAGGTGTCTGTCTGTAAACTAGAAGAAATTCTTCTACTTATTGTCCTTCTGAGACACATTGTGAGTGAATCTAAACAGGAACAGCACTCTTACTCCTCAACTATACTACAAAGAACTAGTAGGAAATATTACATGTTTATATATGTTATTTATATATTATAGATGTTATATATGTGTGTTGTACATGCATCTACATGCATGCACACAAATGTCCATATATAAAACACATATACATGTCTATTACATATAAAACTTGTATTTAATATGTCTTAAGTATTAACATGCTACATTAAAACTACAAATTGGCATAACTTTGCCAGACTGATTTGAATCTCTTACATTCAAATCTGTTGTAAAATATTATTAATGCATTTACAGAACTTTAGGTAATATTGATACCTTGATAAATTGTAATTGGCATTAGGCAAAGCCAATTACCTAATGTAATCTTTTGTAAGAACTGTAATTTCTAGGAACTTAAGGACATCGATCACTCACACAAAGACCAGTGTCACAAGTATCTTCACTTATTAATCCTCATTTTTATTAATGGCATCAGTAAATACTTTAGTCCATCACCTCAAGTCAACAGGATGATGTAAAGGAGCTATGTGCTTACTTCTCCTACATGGAAATCTCCCTGTAGTATACATGCATGATAAGTCAAATCCATTTGGGATGAAGCTCATAGGGATTTTTTTCCACTGAAAAGTGATTTTTTTCATCGTGAACAATACAGGCATGTTAATCATTTCAGTCCATGCATCTAAGCAGCACAGATGCATGTAGAGATTCAGTTTTGTACTTACCCTTATCTTTCATTCAGTTGTACACATCTTTATTTTGGCTTGTCTTCCATTTATGGAATTTATGGAAATTCAGCTTGTTTCACTACACCTTGACATTACTTATATTTCTTGACCAATGTGTTAGAATTCAACATTGACAAAGCAAATAAAAGAGAAAATACATAAAATAGGATGAATGACTGATTACAAAATTCCTTATTGATTTCCTATTCAGTGTTTATTTATAAAGGGGATGCTAAAAGGTGATGATCTTTATTTGAAAGTAGGAAAAACCAGCAAAAGGCATGGCTAGAGGAGTGACTCATAAGGTAGAGCTCCAGCTGTGGGCACACAAGAGGAACAAGTGAGAAGTCCTAAATTCAATCAGTTTGTACAAAAAATAGAAAGAAGAGCCAGGTGCCGGTGGCTCACGCTTGTAATGCTAGCTACTCAGGAGGCTGAGATCTGAGGATCGCGGTTCAAAGCCAGCCCCGGCAGGAAAGTCCGTGAAATTCTTATCTCCAATAAACCATCAGAAAACCGGAAGTGGCACTGTGGCTCAAGTGGTAGAGCGCTCGCCTTGAGCTGAAGAGCTGAGGGACAGCGCCCAGGCCCAGAGTTCAGGCCCCACAACCGACAAATAAAAAAGAAGAAACAAATAGATTTGTTTACAATGTACATGTAAGTAGGATATATTTGTATATACATGAATTTGTATACATACATACATATATCCAAAATTATATATCCAAGGCACAGTTGTGACATAACATCTTCATTTGCATCATTACATCAGTAAAATCTGGTAACTTATTTATTTTAATTGTTGTATTTGTCAATTAGTCAATTATTTGAAATAGTATATATGTTCCCTGAAAAGAGAAATAATATCCATATCAATTTTATGTATAATAATATTTCAAGGTCTTCTATCAAGTGATTTCTAAAGTTTGTTCCCTGATTCGGGGAACCAAACTACAATAGTTTACATAACAAGTCAGGTTTAAAGAAAACAAATGTCTTCTAATTATTTTCAGTAAAATGTACAGTCCTAGAAGCGTCCAATAACTATTGAGTTAGATCTGATATTTTTTTCTCTTGTAACCTATAGGTTGAGAGATACATTTACAAATTTATTTTATTCATGAATGTGCCTAACAACTTGTAATTTAGCAGTTTCTTAAAATGAAAAAGCAGATATAAATAACTAAATGGATTTCTCAAGGATGTTAAAAAATCTACTAACTTTAAGGTTCAATATTTTGTTTTTTATAATTTAAAATTTCTGAAATGTGACTTTGTTTCATTAAAGTTTGGTAAATATCAATGATATTAGCTTTCAGTTAATTCAATGTAAAATAGAATAAAATAATTTATCTCATTAACATGATAATTTTTTCTTTCATAATATCTGTCAGGAAACAATAATAGGCTAGCATTTGGCTGGCTTGTAAGCTCCATATGGCAGTTAGGATAATTTCACCATGTAAAATCATTAAGTGAACAGACATCACCAACAAATATCATATTCACAAAATTGCACTTCATTACTACATTTCATTGGACATGTTTTTGATTAGTAATATAATCTGTTAAGTTACATTTCTCTCAAGAACACCAATTTGTTTTTTTTATTTTCTAATTTTCTATGATGGTAGTGGTTAGGATGTATGTGTGTATGTATATATACATATATGTATATGGAAAGATAAGTCTAGAATGTGTGTATATTTGTATGCATATTAGATAAAACATAGATATGCAGATAATATAGGTATAAATGTAGATATAGATATATTAATGGGTATATAGAGAGAGAGTGAGAGAGAAAAACAAGAGAGAAGCAGACAGAAGTGAGAGCAAGAGTACTATTGTTTGGCATTCTACCCTGACATCCTGAGTTAGATCATGAGATGACATTGGGACATTAATCATTTCACTCAGATCTGTACATTTTTCATCATGAAAGTGGCAAATATTTCATAAAATGCAGGCAATATGGTAATATGTCTTTTTATTACAATATCTGTCAGTATATTCTATAAAGAAAAAAGTAGATATACAACTAGATATACAATATCAAATTCTTTAGAATTGTTCATATTCCTTAAACATAATATTCTAAAGCCAGTTAACACCTGCTGGAATTTTCCAAATATTCTCCAAATATTGCAGACTTTTCCAATTTGCCCTCCAAGTCTATTTATATAGTGAAGCTATTTATATTTATCCCCTTCCTTTCTTTTCTTCCTTTCATTAAAAGATTGGGTTATATTTACTTTGATTTCCATATTGACTCCATAATGTTTTTCAATGGCAGAAGTATCTCTCTACTCTTGCTCATATTTGGTGCATCTCTAACTTTATATCTCATGTAATTTAATTTCCACTGAGGCAGAGCTTGATTACCACATTTATATGTATTTATTGCTAATTTTATGTTTTCCCTTGTAGCTTATACATTATGGAGCAATGTGATAACATGAATAATAAACGCTAACTTTATGTTCTGATCCTCAGAGTATGTGACTATATGAGCTTACATGATAAAAATAAGAATTTTGAAGATATGGTTAAATTAAGGGTTTTTAGAAGATTGTCTTAGATTATCTGTGTGTCCCAGAGTTAACCAAGTACACATAAGACAAAGTTGAAGGATCATATTCAGGAAGAAAATATATGAAGATAAAGACAAATGTCACAGAGATGTTATGGAGAAGGTTATAAGAGAGGAAGGGGCTATAACCCAAGGAATTTAGGTACAGTATCTTCTGAAAGCTGGGTGCCTTTAGGAAAGAAATTCTTCTCTAGATTTCCAGTAAGAGCATAGTGTTGAGGATCTAGTCTAAATTTCTGACCTTCAGAACTACAAGCTACATAAACTATCTTTTTTGTTCACCACAAAGTTGTAGAAATATATCAGAGTGGTGATAAGAAACCAAAGAAATACAGACATAAATGAACAATGAAAAGTTTCTGTTGATTCACTACCTGTATGTTCCATGTCAAATTAACTGCACTATTCTGTACACATTTAGGTGATGATAGTAATAGACTATTTCTAGAAGAGGTAAAATATTTGAGTTTGTACTTAAAGTAAGGAAGATCCACTCCTACAAATCCTTTGACAGTAAGAATAAACCAAATAAGCAGAGAAAAGGGGAATCCTTTAAAACAGGACATTCAGCTGTTCTTGTTTTGGGACACTAGTTTAAAGGTTTGTAGATAGAGGTTGAATTATGTGATTGTTGTCCTAGGATCCAGATTGCAAGACTGAATTATGGGATTTTTTTGGATTATATAATCATCCAATTTTCTTTCTCAGACTTTCTCCCTCTCTTTCTCTTGCTCCCTCCATATTTCTCTCTTTTTTCTCTTTCTCTCTCTTCCTCTCTATCAGAAATTTCAAATTATGAGTTAATGATTTATTGGCATATTATTACTACTTACTAATGGCATACTATTTTGCAGTGAAGATATTTTTATGTAAGTAGAAATAGTACATTCTAAAATTACGATTCTATCTTTTATAGAAATGCTGTTCAATGTATTATTCTATGTGTATGTATATTGATATAGCTCCTGCTTCTGCTTCTCCAGAGAACTCTAAGAAAATTCTCTCTCCTCTTCCTTTTCCCTGATTATTATCAATATACACATTTGCACTGTTAACATCTTTCCATTACTCTTTCTCTCTAAATCACTGACATCTCAAAACTCATGCTTTCAGCAATTATGAAGTTCATCCAAGTTTATATACCTTTCCTTATTTATTAACAGGTAAACATTGAGAAATGTCAAAAAGTACTGTAAGTTGCTTACAAGAAAAAGACCAAGATAAAAACAAATTATAAAAATGTATAAAATAGTACAGTTGTATGTGTGTGTACTCCTTAATTTTGACTAATATTTGTCCAGGAAAGTGATACAAGTAAAAATATTTCTTTACAAAACATAATCACATTTTCGGGTTTGTATGTGTTCTGCAATTGGGGCAACTGTTCACTTGGTGCTTAGTGCATTGTAAAATTTAAGGACTAATGATAAAACTGTAGATATAAAAGAACATGTTTATCATAATATTTAATAATATATCCATTTGGAATTATAATAACAACATTACTTATTTATACTGTATCATGTGATTATTTTGTTTCTTTGTATGTTCCTCCCTCATGGTATAACCCCTGTTTTTACTGTATTTGATTTCGGTGCCCTGCATCTTGTATATACATTTCTCTAATTCAGGGAGGGCAAGGGAAAAAACAAAAGGCTTAGATAGGGATACAGGTTGACCCATTGTAAGAATGAGATGTACAAGACACTATGTTGAAAATGAACTTTAC
>NW_012267264.1:3188877-3225221 GCF_000151885.1 Dipodomys ordii
AGGCAACAATGCTCAATAGGAAGTGTACTCATTTCCTTGCTCATGTAACCGTAAGCCCTCTGTACAGTATTTAAAAATGTACAAAATATTGATCATTTTGTCAGTGATTTTAGAGTATTATCTTATATAGTCTGACAACAGTCATCTGAGAGAGAGTGTGTGTATGTGTGGGGGTTGTGGGTGGGTGTGTGTGATTGAGAGTTCTGGGAAAATTCACAGCCACACATTGCCTTCCATAATCTCAGAGTCCTGCCTTGTTCTTCAACATTACCTACAATGGCTGGGAAGTAAGCATCTCATAGGGAATTGGTCATCAGTTTGTGTTAATGTCTCACTGCCACCTTTATTCTGTTGGCAGCCATGCCAAAAAGATTTCCAGTAACTTTTTTATGACAACTAAAATTGTAAAGTCGCAAGCTGTCATTTCTCATCCATCAGTATATTATCCGAAACCAGTTTAGATGGACCTCCTATAACTCATTCAACAGCCTTTAGCAGTCGTGGGTCTATTGGCGATTTAATCTATTTTAGAAACCTCAGGAAAAGAGTTCTGAAATACTTGGCATTCCTCTCAATGCCATATGGCATCTTGGTTGTTTTCATTATTTTATGATGTTGGTAAATATTTATTATGTGTGTTGGCTTTTAGTCAATGATGATAGAAATAAAATGAGAAGAACAAAATGCCTCTTTTCAAAAAAAAGACAGCTTAATAGTGGAAACAGTGAGATTATATTGATTTAAGGTGAAGTCAAAGGACAGTTTATAAAAGATATGGTGCTTCATCATTGATAGTGGAAAGGAAAAATGGTTGAGGCTGTCACAAGTGGCAAAGATAAAATAATTAGCTTTGACTATAACTGGGACATGTAAAACGTATCCAGGATAGATAACAGTATAAATTTAGTCAAACTTCCTAGAGCTCTGATACTCAAACCTGTAAACGTGGTTACTCCGATGGCTGAGATCTGAGGATTGATGTTCAAAGGCAGCCTGGGCAGAAAAATCTATGAGTCTTGTGTCTACAGTTAACCAGCACATGTGTAGGTGTGGCTCAAATGGAGAGTACCATGCATGAGCTAAATATACCAAATGAGAATACAAGGATCCTAGTTCAAGCCCCTGTACCTGCACAAAACTAAATAGATAGAATAAAATAACAAGTATAACCAGGAGCATCCCTTAGTGGCTAAGAAAACCCTTTTTATATAAACACTTCGATGTACCTTTTCATCTACAGACAAAATTGGAATAAGGCTTCCATAGTAGATGTTAGAATTTTACGCTTATTGATGGCATTATGAGTTCTGACTGCCTATAGAAGCTGCCCTGGATGGATCTAATTCTTCAACTAGTGCTTTATCTACATTCCTTCTCTTATGAATTTGCTGTCACCTTACTTAATAAGGAGAATGTTCTTCCCCATTTCTTGCCTTTGCATTTTAGCTACGTGAAGTGTTGTGGTAGATGAATGATTTCAGAGAGGAAAATGTATGCTTGCAATTAGGGTAAATCCATCATGGCTTTGACATATTCTGAGAAGAACTTTATCTAGGCAGCTGGTGCTCATCAGGAAAGCAGCAGAATAAAGACTCCTGAAGTCTCCACAGAGACTATCTGAACTTTCGAGGGAAGCCCATCCAGATGCATTCCCCCAATGAGACCATGCAGCCACATCTGCCTGGTCCCTGCTCTTGGGCCAGTGACTCAAGTAAAGCCATTCATATGAGGAAAATACAAGAGTCTGCACTTAGGACATTTTTGTAATGATGGGTAAATGATGCATTTCCTTGACATACATTCAGTTATTTTTCTAAAGGATGAATAAACTTGGTATCTAGTTCTTGTTTAGTAAATTTGCTATTCACTGAATGAAGGACTGATTTAACTAAAATGTCAGCTGAAAATTCTGAAATAGATTAGTATGTGTCTTTTTATAAAGGATAATCTCTATGATTTATAATGGCTTTAGGACCAGGTTAAAACTTGATTTTTATATTTGATTAAACTTCATACAAGATACATTTATATCTATTTGAATAAGAGGTCTGATTAACTATGTACAGTCTGGGTAGTATTCATATGTACTTGGAAAAAATGTTATTTGATTTAGTTATCTGCTAGATTTCACTCATAGTTAATTGTCATCAACTTCTTCAGAGAATAACAATAGTAGTCACAACATATTCAGTAATCAGCAGAGGTCTAGCACCAAGAAATACATACTGGGGAGAAAAATAATACATAAAAGAAAGACATACATGCTGTAAGAAATATATGCTTCTTTTTTAAAAGAGAAAAAATTGCTTCACTTTACTAAAAAACAGTGGCATATCATTGTACTGTTCTCTCACCAGAAGATGTAGAGGGGACACCAGAAAAAAAAAAAAGAAGAAATATATCTTCTGCTTCATGTTGGCAGACCTTCCTTTCAGGGATATAGAACACAGCTATCCTGATAACAGAAACAGATGCACAGAGAAAAGCCAAGGTGAGGAGAGAAAGCCTCAACCATCAGAGGCCAGTCACTGACTAGCCAGGCCCTTGAAAAACCTTTCCTCAAATGGGAAATTTCATGGAGAATTTTAGATGATTTTCTCAGCACATGTGAGTGAGATTAGGTTTGGGTCTGATGCTGCTAGAGAAGATCTGAGATGGAATAATTTATGCAGAATCAAATTTTATTAGCTCCCAGTTCTGGAGGCTAGAACTTCCAAGAATATGGCTCCCACATTCTGGTGAGGACATCATCCCATGACAGGAGACAGAAGAGCAAAAGAGCTAAAGGAAGATCATGAGAGAGGCGCTCAACTCTCTTTCCTAAGAAGCTCCCTTTTGCAATAATGAAGGATCCCCTCCCCTTTCCCCCTCCCCCAGCCCCATAACAACATTACAAAAGGAGTCCTTTCAGGAGGGCAAATTGCACCTCTAAAAGTGCCTCCTGTCAACACTGCTCCCTGGGGACTTAACTGTCCCTGGCATGGACACAGGGGAGGAATTCAAACCCATAACAGCTTATAATAATGAGTCAAGGAAATATCAATTTTGAAAACGGTGTCAATATTTGTCTAGCTATTCATTTTTTAAATTTTATTTATAAGACACAATTTTAAGAGCTGCAATCATTGGATTTGAGCTCTCATTACCAACTTTCCTCCTTCATGTGTTTGGGTGTCTTAAAAGAAACAGACAAAAACTGCATCTTCCTTTACTGAAGTTCCAAATCATTAATTTTGTTATTTTAATTTTGTGTTTTCCTCATGTATCAAGAATATTAACAATCATAGACATTAAACCAGTCATCTTTAATTTATAGCTACATGCCACATTATTTTTAAAGTATTTCAGTTCACATTCCATATATCATTTTATGTATATTTTAAAGCATCTTTAATAAGGTATGAGATAAGTTTTTTTAAAACATTGAATTGAATTTAGAACATTTTGACATGCTTTTTATTTATATCCAATAATTATTCTTAAATCATAAAGTGATATTTTTCCAATGATTAGCATGAATTTGCCAACTGCTATCTTCCTTTTCTCTTTTTTGTTAATTTTACTTTTTGCAAAGATGCTGTACAGAGAGGTTGCAGTTACATCAGTAATGAGTAAATTTCTTGTCAAGCATTGTTACCCCTTTGTTTTTCTCCTACTATCCCGTCCATGCTGCTCTTCCCCCCGAAAGCTGTAAAGTTCATTTCCAACAGAGTGTCTTGTGAGTATTACTGTTGCAATGGTCATCCTGTGTTCTTGTTTCAGCATTTTTATTCCCCTTCCCCTCCCCAAATTAGATAAGTGTATATACAAGATGCAAGGTACCAAAATCAAATATAGTGACAACAGAGATATACCACAGGAAGAAGAACACACAAAAGAAACAAACAAAAATAATCACATACTACATTAAAAACAACAACAAAGAAAAACCTCTTGTGTCCATATCTTGGGATTCATGTCACTTAGCATCATCTTATATGGTCAAATGTACATAGTTTTTGAGCTTTTCTGCTCATCTGATAAGAATACACTAGACATATAGTAATTATTACAAATAAGGGAAATCATGGAACCTATATTTCTTTGGGTCTGGCTTACTTCACTTAATATGATTTTTTTCCAGGTCTTTCCATTTCCTAACAAATGGGGCAGTGCCATTCTTTCTGATGGAAGCATAGAATTCCATTGTGTGTGTGTGTGTGTGTGTGTGTGTATGTACATATGCATATAGACACACATATGTATACATATATAGAGAAATAGATACCACATTTTCTTGATCCATTCATCTTTTGAGGGGTATCTGGGTTGGTTCCATATCTTAGCTATGGTGAATAATGCTACAGCAAACATGGTTGTGCTGGGAGCTTTAGTATGGCCTTGTTGTGAACATTTTGGTAAATGCCCAAAAGTGGGATTTCTGGGTCACAGGGGAACTCTATATGGAGTCTTTTGAGGAACCTCTATACTGCTTTCTAAAGTGGTGGAACAAGGGTTCAAGGGTTCCCTTTTGGCCACGTCCATTCCAGCATCTGTTATTAGATTTCTTGACTATAGCCATTCTACCTGGGGTGAGGTAGAATCTCAATGTTGTTTTGATTTGCATTTCTCTTATGGCCAGAGAAGTTGAGCATTTCTTCATGTGTCTATTGGCCATTCTTATTTCCTCTTCAGAGAAGTGTCTCTTTATGTCTTTAGTTCACTTATTAATTAATGGGGCTGTTGTTTCTTTGAGGATTTGTTTTTGGGAGATTTATTTTTTGAGTTCTAAGTATATTTTAGATATGAGGACCTTGTCCATTGTATGGCTAGTTAATATCTTCTAATCTGTGGGCTTTCTTTTGATTTTGCGAGGCTATGTTTTTTGCCATGCAGAAGCTCGGCAGTTTAATACAATCCCATTTGTCCAACCTTTCTTTGATATGTTTCTGGGTCTTTATTAAGAAATTTCGGCTTATGCCAAGGAGCACTAGGGTTCCCCTATTCCTTCCTGTAATATTCCTGAGATAATTTTCTCCACTGAGTAGTATGAATTTGCCAACTATGATTTGCCCTTTCTTTCTTTCTTTTTCTTTCTTTCTTTTCTTTCTTTCTTTCTTTCATTTTTTAAATATTTTTTATTTTTTTATTGTGAAAATATCGTACAGAGGGGTTACAATTACATGGGCAAGGTAATGAGTACATTTCTTATCAAGCATTGTAGCTTCCTCCGTTTCCCCTTCCCATCCCTTCCCATCTCCCCACCCCCAATGCCTCCCCCAAAGTTGTAAAGTTCGTTTTTCGACATAATGACTTGTACATCTCATTGTTGCAATGGATCCACCTGTATCCCTATTTAAACGAGTTGTTTTTGCCCTTCCCCTCCACAAATTATACCGACATCAAATACAGTGCAAGCACAGGTTATACTGTGGGGGAGGGACAAACAAAGCAACAAAAAAAAATCATTTTATAAATATGTTAGAAACAATCGCAAGAAAGAAAAACCATTTGAATCCTTATTTTGGGGTTCATTTCACCTAACATCAACCTTTCTTTCTTTCTTTCTTTCTTTCTTTCTTTCTTTCTTTCTTTCTTTCTTTCTTTCTTTCTTTCTCTCTCTCTCTTTTCTTTCTTTCTTTCCTTCTTTCTTTCTTCCTTTCCTTCTTTCTTTCCTTCCTTTCCTTATTTCTTTCCTTCCTTTCCTTCTTTCTTTCTTTCTTTCCCTCCCTCCCTTCCTTCCTTCCTTCCTTCCTTCCTTCCTTCCTTTTACTTTCTTTCTTTTTTTTTGCAGGGTACGTGGATTTGAACTCCGGACTTCACACTTGATATGTTGGTACTCTAACACTTGAATCACGTGTTCAGCCCTGCTTTTTGCTATTTTAGCGCTCTTTGGTCCCTTCTGTCCTGGATCTATGATCCGTCAGATCTCAGCCTCTTCAATAGCTAGCTACCGGTACCTAAATAAACCGTCAATTAGCTGAGTGCATCCATTTATAATGTGAGTTTTAGAAAGTTTCCTTTGAATTAGTTTACTTTTAAGATAAACACACATATGCTAGCTTAAGGCTATTTAATATAGTTTGATATGTTCATTTGTTTCTCATTTTTATTGCTTGGTTTGCTTTGTGTTTCTTTGGCAAAAGTGGTCATTCGTTAAAATCTTGTCATTCTCATAGTATGTTTTCTGTCTTCTTGTAATTTTTGCAAGCCTTTATTCATTAAGAAATATTTCATAATTTATGAAGTCAGCATAGGATACCAAATAAGGACCAGAGGTTTGGTCGCTTAGTAAAGTTGTTTAGCTCAACTATGCCCTCTTCTGGTGCTACGGAGAAGTGCAAGACCCGTACATGGCAGCTTTACTTGGGATGGATTCCTTGCCCCTTGAGCTCTGGCTCTTCAGCCTCCTCCTCCTCTTTTTCCTCTAGAAGTCTTATGGCTTTCTTCCCATGCGCTCACCACCAAGCACCTTAGAAATGCCTCCTCTGTTCTCTCTGGTCCCGCTGTGATACTCTGAGGGAATCGCATGATGGTTGTAAGGATGACTCTTTCAAGCCCTGCACAAGCACCAGGCAGGGCCACACTAAGATGTCCATGTCCCTTTCAAGGAGGACGTAGACGGGTCTGAACACACCCAGCCCCGACCTGGGGTCACCTGGGTCTCCGTGACAGAAAAGCCTCAAACTCTGGATTCTGTAGACAACTCCACATCAGCAGAGCTCCCACAAAGCTGACCTATCTCGGAAGAGCTTCAACTTCTTGGATAAAATGGATTTCTGTAACGGACTCTATTTCCAGGCGTTAGAAAGGGCAGGGGAAAGGGGCCCAAATTTTAGAACGGTTTTCTGTGGTGAAGAGCCCATTGGACTCCTGAGAGTTTCCTGTCATCTCCCACTGACTGGTAAGAATACACTACCTGAGCATGGCGTCTGAGACTGATGGAAAACACTGATGAAATCAGTCGAGAGGGATGAACAAACATTACTGCGGGGGAGACCTGTGGAGTGACATCCAGAATAGCATTATCAAGGACAAAATCAAGAAGATTTTTTTTCTCTAAGCTGTCATTTAATTTCATTGCCTGGTTTTCAGTTGAACACGAACACTTACATATTTACTTGACACTTATTTAATATGAAATGAGTGTTTTTATATGTGGATATCAAGTATTCCAAACACACCACTTACGGCAGAAACCATATTTTCTCTATTGTATATATGGTGCCTTCGTCAATTATTTCTGGTCTCTCCATTCTGTTTTGTTTGCCCCAGTTTCTGCTTTTATGCTAATGTTGATTTGATGACTATTGCCTTGTATATTGACTTCAGAAAGTGGAATACCTTCAAGGAAGTCTTCCTATCTACATACAGTCTTTGTATAAATTTGTAATTCTTCCTAATAATCAGACAAGACAAATATATAAAGCCATCTAAACTAGAAATAAATGATAAAATTAGTCTGGTCTGAAGATAACAGTCTTGTATATAGAAATTTTTAGATGCTATTCACACACACAGACACTCAAACTCAACAAATTCAGTCCCATTGAAGGATAAAATAAACATTAAAAACTATTGTGTTCCTCCTCCTCCTCCTCCTCCTTCTTCTTTCTCACCAGAACTCAAGACCTAGGAACTGTCCCTCAGCTTTGTTTGCTCAGAACACTACCACTTGAGGCACAGCACCACTTTTGACTTTTTGTGTATGTGGTACTAAGGAATTGAACCCAGTACTTGGTGCATTCTAGGCAAGCACTCTACCACTAAGCCACATTCCCACCACTACTTGTGTTTCTTTACACCATTAATTATACTTCAGGAAAAGAAATCAAGGAATCAATTAATTTGAAACAGCATCCAAAATAATAAAATACACATAAATATACTTAATCAAGAAGTCAAAGATCTGTGCTCTGGAAACTATGAAATATTGACAGAAGAAACAGGAATAATAACAAATAAATGGAAAGACATACTGTGCTTGTGGATTGGAAGTATTAATATTCTCAAAATGTCCATATTGTCCAAAGCAATACAGAGATTCAATGATACAAAAAGTTAGAATGTCATTTTATAAATTTTATTTATCATAAAGGTGATGTACAGACAGTTTATAGTTAACTAAGTCAAGTAAAGAGTACTTGAATATCAAATCACAGTTAGAATTAATCTACATGAAAAATGTAGCTAGAACAAGGTCAGCAAATGAAAGCAACACACATGGATTATACATTCAGATCATAAATTTGTTGCTTTAAAAATATTAGTTGTGTGCTGAAAGCTCATTTCTGTAATCATAGCTACTCAGGAGTCTGAGAAGTAAGGATCATTTTGAAGCCAGCCTGTAAGGAAAAGTTGATTGTGCTCTTATCTCCAATTAATTAGCCAAAAAGTCATAAGTAGAGGGGTAGTTCAGATAGTAAAGCACAAGCCTTGAGTGAAAAAACAAATGAGAGCATGAGGCCATGAATTCAAGCCCCAGTGCCAGCCAGCACAGACAGACAGACAGACAGACTGACAGATACACACACACACACACACACACACACACACACACGTTCATTTTATTTCAAATGTATTGAGATGTGAATTTCTTTCATAAAGCACAACAGAGTCTATTCCATATTACTAGAAAACTACACGTCTTCAGACTTTTTCATTACTTAAAGATTTGCTTCAAGCACCTTAATCTGTTTTTCTCAAGTTTTCTTTGTATTTGACTCCATGATCCTCAGTAAAAGTAATTACTTGCAAGACATGTGAAGGTATTTAAATTATACAAACACAATTGAAAGGAGAAATTCATGTAATTGAGAGTAATACAAAACGTTCTCAGTGCATAATTTTATTCTTTAGAATCTAAATAGCAGTGTGTAAATAAAACAAATTTCCAAAGGATTAAGATTCTTAATTAGGCCCACTGGACAGCTAATCCATAGCTAACTAGTTTTGGTTGTTTCTTATTAAACTGGCCATATAATGAGAGCTAGAATGCAAGTAGAAATTTAAAAAAAACACTAAAGTTACTGAGAAAATAATTTCACTTTTTCATATTTTTGAAATGGCCTATGACCTTCTGATCCTAAAAGTACAATCAAATAATTTCCTGAACTTTTTGCATTATGTACTTTGTTGCATGTTAGCAAATATTTATTGCTCATGGTAATTCTCTAAGGGCCTTGTCCCTATTTCATATGTGAAATAACAGATTTGAAAGTTATTTTCTCCCAAAGCAATACAGATTTGAGAGATGGGGACAATCTCACAATCTGAGCCCTCTCCCTACCCTTCCTAGTTCTCAGGCAGTGTTCCTACCATTCTTCCTTCTCCAAACTGTATCTGTATTTATTCTCTGCAGGAGGTGAGACCCAAACTCCATCTTTACCTTTTCATTGATGAACATTCTAAAATAAGTTGTTACTGTTGTTATTGTTTCCCATAGAAGTCATTGATATATTTTTAGATGCATCCATTACCTACAGGGAGGCTAGTGGTTTTTCATTCATTTCATTAGGCATACCTTCAGCCTTGCTGTGACAAGAAGATCTTTCTGGATGAAAACCTATGACTATGTCTGTGACTAGTTTTCCAAGAAGGCATAGCATCACTGTGATGCATTTAATGTTTAGCATTTTATGACTCTGGGATCAATACTGAGTCCAAAACAAAAGGAAAGAAGGAAGGAAGGGACGAAGGGAGGGAGGGAGGGAGGAAGGAAGAGAGGGAGGAAGGAGGAAGGAAGGGAGGGAGAGAGGGCAGACTTATCTAAGGCCGAAAGAGAGGAATACTTAACAGAAAAGAGGGTACAAATATTTACACTTCTCTATTATTTCTGTCTTTGAATCCATTTCCTCAGTTAAATCAGCTGAGTACCAAATCTGATCAGCAAATATAGTTAAATGGCTGAGATGAGATCATAACCTTTCTCAAAGAAAAGAAAAAGGAAGAACTTTGATGTTTGGCTTTTGTTTTGCAGCAAAGGAAGTTCCCTTTACATTAATAGAAATGTGGATTGGAGATGGACTGCATAGGATGATATCTGCTTCTATTGTAAATGCATGTTGTGCATTTAAAAATTATCTCTGTGGGTTTTCTTTTGTAAACTTTTGAGGTAGATAACTTGTTCTAATTTTGATGGCATATATTCAAATTCATACGCAGAGTTTCTTTTGTGAACTCATTCAGAGGATATAGGCTGGAACAATGTGCTCAAGTGAACAATATTATCTCTGCTTCACAGATGACAGAACTGAGAAAGAAAAGCAAAATGACATGTTTAATGCCACAGAATGCGTCACCAGTAAAATCAGGATTAGAACTCACTCTCTGTGATTGCCAGGACTAAGTGTTGGCAGAATTTCTCCCGTATTTTGTTAGTAGTGTTTGTCAGCTTTGCAACCCCCAAAACAAATAGAATTATTTCCATACTGTTGGTGTGAAAAATACAACAAAAACATCCAACTTAGAAAGAAATGGAAAGAATTATTTATTATAATAGAAATCAAGGTAAATGCAGTATGTGATTGCTTGTGTACATTACTTCTGTGTGAAAGTAAAATATACTAAAGTAAGAGTGTCCCTGCCTTAGGCTTTCTCTATTTCATGCAATTAAGGCATAGTGTTGTCTGTAGCTCATTTTGTTAGAACCACATTTCTCATGGTTATCTGCCTTGATCTAAAAGCAATTATGCCATATGGCTCTATTCATTGTAGAAGAGATGAAATGGTGGTTACTCAGCTCATTATGAAAACAAAGTCTTAGATTCTTGGTTTCCACACTAATTCTTGAATTGGGTTCCTCAATTATAGACGTAACTTATGTGAATGTTCCTGGTCCAAGAATCTTAGGTGGGAATTCAAGGGACCTTTGTTGAAGTTGATATGAAAATAACCATTCTCATGGTGGTACGAAGAGCTTTCTGCCATTTCCATCTCCCTTCTTTCATGAACATATCTCAAAGCAGGGGTGGTGGGATTATTACACTGACTTATTTGTTAGCATTTATACTTTTCACTGTTACTTGACAATGTTAGCAAATTCTCACAACTTAAAATATTTTAGTGTTTGTTGTTTAGCAAATGCTACATATCATGTGTTTTGAAACCATATAAATAAAACTTTGAAATCTTTGATAAGGAATATAAATGAAGACTTCAGACCAAAATGTTTAGAGATGGCTGTCTTAAAAATGCACCCTGTTTCTTCTTGTGAATTTTGATTGCATTTCTACTCTATGATTGTGTGTAATTACTGTATCCACTTTCACTGTTGATATTCTCAGATCCTCATTCTCTACCCTATCTCGTCAAGTTCATAATATTGCCTATAGCCTGCTTCACATTCACACTGTGCTGTACAAGTGCTTCTTCTTCTCTCTCTCCCCACCCTCACTACTATAGAAACCCCATAGGGCTGGGGCCTTCCCATGTTGTCATCACTGAAGTTCCCTAAGTAATCAGATCAGTGTTTGTCAGAGTATGTGTGCATGCACAACGTCGGTATGTGTGTGTGTGTTTGTGTGTGTGTTCATATGATTGAAGTAACTTGTAAGATGAGGAATTATCACTTTGAGAATTTAATATTCTACATATTGCTAATAAGTTATTACTATTTGGAGCACACAATAAGCCATTGAAATGAATTTCAGTATTTTTCCTACAAGGAAAAAAATTAGTATTTTTGTTTCGCAATGTAACAGGAATAAAGTTTTCTGTGGGTAGGGAAAGCCCAGGATTTAGTAAAATGTAAAAATTTCTTCTCAACAGGATATTTATACAATTAGAAAAAAATAGAGCATAGAAACCAATTTGGAAATCCTAAATACTGTAGGAATCCTAAATACTCAGGAAAAGGAATGACATGTTTTAAATTAAACAAACAAAAAACTTCACATCTTTAAATTTTAGTAAAAAGAAGTGTTGTACAATATATATATATGTAATCACATTTCCATGTTTGCTATATCCATTATAAACACTGATTTGTGGATATTTTCTACATAGACAACCATGTCATTTGAGAACAAAGACAGCTGCATTTACTTTTTAATTTTTCTATGTTTTTCCTTTTTTTCTTTTTTTTGGTTTGGGCATAGGTGCATTTGCTTTAAGGGCTCAGAGAAATCTCACAAACCCACATACAGCAACTACTACCAGATCTCATGAGACTAGAAGTTCTTCAAGTGGTCTTTCTGTCTTACCACATGGTCTACTTGTCTCATTTGGATCCTGTGTAGCTCGTACTTGCCAGGACAGTACGCAATGACCACCCCTCCCTGCATTCATATCCTCGTAATCTCCCTTTGAGTATGGGTGGACTTAAAGATCCATTTCCAAAGATGAAAGTGTTGAGGAGTCACTTTTGTGGCTAGGTTTAAACAAAAAAGCAACTTCAGTCTTCACTGTGTACACTTTTTTCTTTTTCAGAATACCTACCTATGCTGGAGGAAACTAAGTATCGCAACTTTTGGAGCAAGATGGACAGGTGGCTGGGGGGTGGGAATCAGTCTAATGATTTCTGAGGTATTGTTCCTCAGCCTAAAACCTATGGTAGCTAAAGCCTGCTGGTAGCAAGTTGAACTTAGAAACAGATCCCTAGCCCCAGTCTAAGTGTATTTCTTTCATAGTCTTAGTGCACCAAGCAAAGTTTCCATGAAGGTTCCATGAAGGTGGTGCCAGCAGGCATCCTGCTTGCCTTTCTTCTTGGGCAGCTATCAAGCATTTCTGAATTAATAATAGCTGCAGGTCCTTTGCAGAAGTTCATTATCAAGTTGAAGAAGTTCATTGTTTTCCATGTTTGCTAAGAGGTTTTATCATGAGTGAGTACTGCAATTTGTCAAAAGCTTTCTATACCAATTTAAAATGGTCATGCCATTGTATTTCTTTGTTCTGTATATCTAGCATTACATTAATCCACATGAAATAAACCAATCTTGTATATCTGGCATCAATTAATTTTATTTTAAACAATAAAATTCCATGTTTTCTATGCATTGTAAGTCTGTTTTACTGCTGCTTTTGCGATGGGGGTTTTTGAAAATTTAATTCATCCTGAAGTAAATGATAGAATTATATTACAATACTTAAACGGCTATTTTAAATTAAGGTTTATATTTGAAAAAGTTGCCTTTTATGTACTTACAAGGCAAATTGCCATATAACTCCAAATGTATTGTTCTGTTCTGTGTATCTATCATCATTGAAAAACTCATTGTAAAAAAAAAACTTTTCTAATATAGTTAACTCAAATGATCATATTTTATGGCATTAAGTAAGACAGATTTTTTTCTAGCAATATCATAACTTGAAATTATAATAGCGGGACAACCATGTTTCATGATTAATTTTTTTTTCTTACCTACTGATTATGCAAACATCTGGAATAGAAAGTAAACCAGAGACTTATTGTCAAAGTAGCAATCAACCAACAGAACAACTTCCTCGAGAGGAAAACAAAATTCTAACAAAATATATTCAAAGCTCCCAAAGAGGAAAATTTTAAATGCTATGGTGCTTCCAGAAAACAGGTCTTCTTTGTAAACTTTACAGTTTATGAGTGACAGTTTGTAGTTGTCAGCATCACATCTCTGAGAATCTACGGGGAAAGGCTTTAACACATTAAATCCAGGAGAAATTTGTAATTTGCTTCTTTCAGGCACCAGAGGGCAATACCCACTTTGGGTCACATTGACATCTTGGACTTGAGTATTGTTTTCTTAAGAAGACAAAACACTTAACATCATCTTATCTGAGCTTTACTGCTTGCCCCAGACATATACTAGTTATTGCAAATAAGGAAAACCATGGGACCTATGCTTTTTTGGGCCTGGCTTACTTCACTTAATAAAATTTTCTCCAAGGTAGGAACACAAGTGGTTTTTTTCTTCCTTGCTATTGTTTCTAATGTATTTATAAGGTACCATGTGATTTTTTTTGTTTTGTTTGTCCCTCCTCCATGGTACAACCCGTTTTCACTGTATTTGATGTTGGTATAATTTGGGGAAGGGAATGTAAAAAACAAAATGTTTACATAGGGATACAGATTGACCCATTGCCACAATGAGATGTACAAGATGTTATGTCGAAAAACGAACTTTAAAATTTAGGCAGGGGGAGAGTGAGGGAGTAGTTGAGGAGGTGGGAGGGAAGGGATGGTAGGGGAAAAACAAAAGAGGAGCTAATAATGCTGGATAAGAAATGTACTCATTACTTTGCTCATTTTAGTGTAACCCCTCTGTACAGTATTTTCACAATTAAAATTTTTTTTTCAAAAAGAAGATAAAACACAAATTGGTAAGAACGGTTATTTGGCTACAAATAATTTGTTCATTGGAACCTCTTCAGGAATACAGATTTTCTTACACACACATCCTGTCCTTAAAAGTGTAATGTCCTTCCATGTCCCATACGTAGGAAAAGGTTCCTATGTAGCCCAAACTTGCTGAGCTGGCAAGTCTGACATTCCAATCTACAGTGTTTATTTGTCTTTGTGAAGGATGAGCTAGCATTTGTGTTAAAAACAAGTTTGCGTTGCTATGCTTTAGACTTCTGTTGAGGTTTAACTATCTCTAGGTGCTTTCTTATTTGTATGATCAAGCTTCACCTGGCATCCACATTAAAAAAAAAGTGTTTATTGAGCTCTGATAATCTATAACATATACCATCTAAATATGAATGAAACAATATATAAGAGGAAGATCCTGATTGCCTGTGTATAGTTCAGAATCTATTTATTATTAGGAACTACTCATGTCTAAGTAATTATTCGGAAATTATTCATCAAGGACAAGTTAAAAATAAATGTATCTTGTACTGTAGGCTCCTACTGCAAGAATATATGAAGTTTTGATCAAAGTGGAAGGTGATGAACTAGGAGTGAATAGCTGGTGAGTCAAGAGATGAAACTTAGGATATAGGTTGACCCTATATCCTTTCTTGTACAATTGGATGTACAAGAAAGTATGTTGAAAACAAACTTGACAACTTCAGGGCGGGGGAGGGAGGAGTTGAGGAGGTGGGGAGGGAAGGAAGGGGAGGGGAAAAACAAAACAGGGGTAACAATGCTCCATAGGAAAGTACTCATTACCTTAACTCATGTAACTGTAACCTCTCTATACAGTATTTTTACCAAAAAAAAAGATACACTGTATTCATAAAAAAAGAGAGATCAAACTTGCTTTGAGAGAAAACAATTACTACAAATTGCTTTTTAAAGACATTTTTTCTGGACCCTGACTTAGAATGTAGTTGGTTACCAACGTTGTTTACCGACATGACATGTTGGAATAGCGAAAAAGGGCTGGACAGTTTTCAGGCAAAACTCAGCCTTATCTTTATGCCTTTGTAAGACACTTCACTGTATTTGATTTACCATTTTATCTCATTTGCTGAGCTCTATGATTATTTACTTCTGAAATTATTTTGAACATATGAGCCCAACAAATGATTGATTTATACATGGAATTTGCCGAGTGATTACACATAATAGGCTCTAATTGCTTGCAATGGAGCTTTAATCCTATGAATTTTTCATAAGGATAAAGAGTGCACAGTAAATAATTAATTGGTGAACCTTTTAATTTAAATATTGGATATATGTATACCTTATAGATTAAAACAATTGTTCCAGTTGACTGAAATTATAATAAATATTAAAATGTTATATAAACACATCATTAAAGCTATTAGGGCTCCAAAGTAAATTACGTCACTTAAAGAAAACATAATTCTTTTTCTACCATGGTGGTGAAAATCCTAGTGAGATTTGGAAGCTTCTGTCCTAGAGTCACATATGATAAATTTTACTCCAAATATGTATACTATTAAGAATAATAGGAAACCATAAACATGAATCATAAAATTATATACTAGTCAGCTAAAGGAAATGCTCTTTTTGTTCTGGAACAATAATGCTTGTTTGCTCCATGAATTAAGGAGATTTAACCATTTTTATTAGTTTCTATAAAATTTTATATCTTACTACTTTACTAAAAATATTGAGAGAAATGAAAGGAAAAGGATAAGAAAAAGGAGAAAGAGAAAAGAAAGTATATATTGCAATGAGCAGCAAAATAATGCCAACCCATAGATTCATCATGGTAGGTACTATTGCCTTAAATAATGAGTCAAATTATGGTTCTTTATTTGAATGTGAACAATATTTTTTTTCTATGAATACAATTATGAATTTTAGGCCCAACTCATCTCAATTATGATCTGGAATCCCAAACAATCTACACACATTTGTAAGAAATTTGCTTAGGAGTAGAAAAAGTGATATTACACATAATGTGATCAAATAAATATTTAATGAACTGCCCCCTAAGCTGTATTAGTCTCCTATGTCTTATGTAACAAATTACTATTGACTTGATAGATAGCCTAACACAACAGGAATATATTCTCCTACAGTACTAGAGGCCAGAATAAGTCTGAAACTGAAGTATTTGAATGGCTAAGCTCTCTCTGCTGAAGCCTTCCTTAGGGAAGGAATAAAGGAGTCACTGAGCTGAATCAAACTCACCGTTTGGGAATGTAAATGTCAGTACATTTTAAGGCTGAAGTACAATCCATTGTGGCTCTTTGTGTAGAGAGATGGTTAGGGGCTGTTCCCAAGGACCCTCTTCTTGTGATCTTATCTAACTACCCTTACTTCCACTGATATGTTTTGGGAATCATTCTTTTCCTTATGCAAAGTTAAGATGTCTTTGAAGCTTAGAAATGATGACAATCCCCCTTTCTGCTTTTAAAATTCTGACCAACTTCCTGTATTTTTGCCCTGCTTTCATTTCTCTCAGTCCAGAATCAAACTCTTTCTGTTTCTGTGTATGTAGGGAGGATTCATGGCATTCTCTACATATCATACACAGATGCCCCCAGCCTTTCTCTCTGCCTTTGCTTATATGGATTAATTGAATTGATGAATATATAACTCATCACCTGAGTATTAGATTTTTTTCAGTCATACCCTTGTCCTTCTTCTTAGAACATCATCTGAAGAGCAGAAAATTTCCCAAACTATCTAATGTCGAGTCCTTGTCACCTACCAATTTCATCCCCTAAGAATATTTTTCCTTCCTTGACTTACTGAAGCCATCAAGGATATACCATGCCATATTTTCTACATATAGTTTCAGAACTTCTTCAGCTAAGTATTCAAATTCCTTGCTTACAAGATCAATTTTCTACCCACTAGAACATAATTCTTCCACTTTTTTTCTAGTTTCTACCAAGGATCCTATTTCCCCCAGTGAAATATAGTCTAGATTCAACAGTATATATTCAATACTTTATTTGCTTCTGTGTTAATTCTGCCACCGATATTATGTTTATAAAATACATGCATTCTTTGAGAAAATGAAAACTTTCTATACCACTCTTCTAAGCCTTCTAAGCCTTCAACACCAATAATGATTTGAGTATCTATTGACAATTTTCAAATAGTTCAATTGAAAAATTAGCAGTTGCAAAGAACATGGTTCAGTTTTCAGATCAATAAAAAATAATTTAGAGATTCTATGACCTTCCTTGATGAAGTGTTTAATGGTTTATATTTTGATACTTTTATTTGATTTCAATGTAAAATTACTTCCTTATGCTTAGTTTATTTGTCTGTCAATGGTAAGAACCAATCATAGGTATGAAAACTACAGAGGTATCATTTGCTTTGAGCAATCAAAATTCCTGAATATGAGTAAGGAATTTGATATAGATACAGATGGTGCCTAGCTGTGCAGAGTAACAGCTACATTCATGAGGAATGAGTTATCTTGGTAAGAATTATATTAAGTAATTAGAAACTTTCAGCAAAGTAATATAAGTTAAATGTGATGGAAAAAAACCAACAAGAAAAAACCATCTGCATTTATTAACCTAGGAAACCACAGAACGCATTTTGTGTTATAGTCTTAAGCGGATTCATATAACCAAACCTACCAACATTTGGCTCTTTCTAAATTCAGACTATGAACAATATGTTTCCATCAAAGTTTGTCCCATAATTTGTTATTGAATCAAATAAAACAATACCATATTAATCACTAAGTATAATTTTATGTTTAAATGAAAAGAAAGTATACTTGCCGTTTAGTATTTGGTCAGTTATTCAAGTTAGCAATTCCTAATTTAAATGCCCTATAAGCAACAAAAAAAAGGACTTAATAGCAGCACTCAATTGTATTTTACTGAACTCAGATTATTCATACCATTAGAACCCAGTTTTTATGGTTTTTTCTAAAGCACTAACACTCAAGGGATTTTAGGTGACTCATTTTTTTTTTCTGCATTGAAAAATGTATTGAGATGTTATCTACCTAGTATATACATGAGCCAAAGAATCACAGTACATCTTGTAAGCTTGGATATGTTAATAAAAATTAAAAGAATTTAGCAAACATGTATATATACTAGTCTCCTCAGGTTTCTGTGAATACTTCAGACTGTCTTAAAAACAATAGTTATTTGTTCTGTCACGGATAAAGATACTACATGTATTAGTAGTCTAGGTTTACCTCAGGTCTCTCTCTGTTCCACTCTGTTCCTCTGTAATCAATCTCTCTCATCACATGGCCTTTCCTCTGTGGGCATATAATCTTGAAATATTTTATTGATTGACTGATTGATTGTCAATCCTGGGGCTTGAACTCAGGCCCTGGGCAGTGTACCTGAGTACTTTTTTTGTTCAAGGTTAGAGCTCTACCACTTTAAGCCATACTTTCACTTCCAGTTTTCTGGTAGTTAATGGAGTTTCAAAGACTTTTCTGCCCCATTTGGTTTTTAACTGCAGTTCTCAGATTTCAGCCTCCTGAGTAGTTAGGATTCACAGATATCAGCCACCAATGCCCAGCTAAAGTCTTTTATTTTCTAATAATATCATAAATCCTACTGTATTCATTGCCTGTTCTAAATATCATCATAGGAAATGGCACCAAATATAGTCACACTAGAGTATAAGAGGGCCTTTCATATGTTTGGGGAAGTATAATTCAACTGGTTGTAAGGTATATTAAATAGGTAGGTTTCATTAGGTAGCTGATGAAGTTTATTTACCCAACTGCTTCCCCGCCATGCTTGGTGGAGAGACTTGGCTGAAAAGAAAGGAAGGGGGGACCTACCCCCGGGCCAGGACTTATCTAGCCAGGGACAGGAAGTGGTATGGACAGGTGGGGGGGGCGGGAAAGGTGTGGCCACACTGGATCTGGATGTGACCTCAGGGGCTGGGACCCTCCTAAGGTCAGATGGGAGGCATGTGACCAGAGGTGGCCCAGGATGTGACTTAGCAGGAGGGGAAGGTGTCTGCTTCCAGGTCTGCCAGTTACCTAGGTAACAGATACTGGGTAAAAACTTAGCCAAGAGGTAGGGAGGTGTCCTGTGCAGATCTTACACTGGTAACAATAAGAATAGCATAAAAATTGTAATTTTTTACATGAATAGAAGATTTGGTGTCTTGCTGACAAAGTATATTAGCAGCAGAATTGTTTCTCAACAGACATATCCATTTCTTCTAAAGCCTTCCTGTTAGGGTATGGGTGTTTAAGCACACCTCTCTCTGTTATGCATATTAGGGCAAAAATCCATACTAAATGAAATTATACTGTATCTGATTATCATGTTGAACGGAGATATGTAAGCATATTTTCAGCTTTAAAACAAATCTCGTAAAAAGATTCTTTAATAAGACAGATCATCCTTTTTTATTGTGAAAATACTGTACAGAGGGGTTACAATTACATGGGCAATAAAATGAGTACATTTCTTATCAAGCATTGTTGCCTCCTCCTTTGTTTCCCCTTCTCATCTCGTACCACCCCCGTCCCCCCACAAAGTTGTAAAGTTCATTTTTTGACGTTGTACATCTCGTTGTTGTAATGGGTCCTGGGATTTGAAATCTGAGCCTGGGTGCTGGCCTTAACAATGCCGCCCTTCCAGCTTTTTTGAGTAGTTTATTGGAGATAAGTGTTTCACAGAGTTTCCTGCCCCAGCTGGCTTCCAACTGTGATCCTCAGACCTCAGCCTCCAGAGTAGCTAGGATTATAGTTCTGAGTCACCTGATGCCCAGCTAGGCAGGTCATTCTGTTGTTTAACTATTTGCAAACATGGCTGTTTCATTATAATGTAATTATGTTTAGCATGTTGCAAACTAGTTTAGAAGAACAAACAGCAGAGTGGAATTTTGTTATATTTGGAATCTTTTCTCTATGGTAATTCTTCTTGTTCATCCAGGAATTGGAGAAGAAGTTTCACTGTGGAGAAATAGCTATGCAAATAGCATTGCACGGCTTTGTGAGACTGTCTACCGTTTGCCAGAGTGGAATTTATGCCTGAGGCATTCATCACCTCAGAGGAACAATCAGATTTGAATGTAGATTCCTAGAAGGGAGATTTCAGGGAACCCAATAGGGTTACAAATGTTTCTAGAAACAGCAGGAGGAGAAAAGTGCTACTGAATTGCCTGAAGGATGACCGAGGGCCTTAAGCAGTTTCATTTACTGGAGAATATCCAGAAACTAAAGCTATCATCAATGTATTAAAACGATCACATTTTCTACTGCTTTTCTTTTACATTTTAATCTGCACCACAGTAGCAATAATAAATACTCAGAGGCATGGAGCTTATGCGGAAATCTGTTGGAAGCTTGTTTTTAGAGCTTCTAAGAGTTATTTCCTCAGCATAAAATATGCAAAAGTCATTCTACCAAGGCTAAACTATTAAGAAATTATTTATATATATATATATATATGATACACAGAAACATATATATGTATGCATATATTCCATTCCTCATGCTGGATTAAACACTTCCAATGTGTCTCTATTATGGTTAGTTGAAATTCTGTAACTTTCTTTTCTATTACATAAATACTGAGCTGGTGTAGAGAAGAGTGAGTAACAGCCTTTACAAATCCTCTTTCCTTCAGATTAGGATGCTGGTATATTTCAAATCTCCATTTCTCCCAAACCATGAATTACAAGGTTTTCACAATACTTAGAGCTTCATCTTGCATGGGAAAATAATATTTATGTCACATTCTAAGGAGAGATTGTTCTCATTTACAACACTTTAATTACAATGGATAACTCAGAGAATTGGTATGTAAAATACAGAAGGATATTATGACTAAATTTTTGTATGTACTAAAATTTTGATACCAGATCATAAGATGTTTAAACCCTTGTTTATCAAGGTTTAAGAACTTTTTCCTTTAGACTATGAAAAATACACTGGACATGTGAAAGACCCCCGCTGACGTGGGGTGTCCTTCAATCTGATGAGACCCTTCCCCAAGGAACAACGAGACCACTAGTGCGGATGCAAACAGCAAGAGGTTTATTCGGGCATGCCTAGGCTCCCAGGTGCACTCGACCACGAGATCCACAAGGTTCGGGTCGGGTGTCTGGGAACCGGTTACACGGGTACCCGGGGCGACAAAGTCTATCGGGAGACTTGCGCGCCTAGTGCCTGAAAACACCCTATTTTTATGGGCAGCAGAAGCGAGGTTACAGAAGCGAGATGCGTGGTTACAGGGTATTGATTGGTTAATTTCAAATTACGCTCAGGGTGGGGATTGGTCAGGTTAAGCTGGCCAGATGGGGTAGGTGGGGTTGGGGGAAAGCTGATGTCTCGGTACTTGCCCCGACAAGTCTGTGCTGGTCGTTATGCACCGAAACTGTTCGTTCCCTAATTTTAACAAGTGATTTATCACATCCTGCCTCACCCTAGTATTAGGGCTAAGTTTTACAGGAAGGAATGTGTTGGTCGGCTATTTTACCGGAATGCCTGGTTTTAAGGCATGTGCTAGGGTCATGCTAGGGTCTGCAGGCGGTGACTCAGAGGCCCGAGGTTTCCTTTCCTGGTTAGCGGCCTGCACGTATCCTGCCCCACTCTTTTAGGTATGTAGGGTGAGGGGCGGCAGTCTTCTTTGGGGTACCTAATGGGTAAGCACGGGCTGGGGTCTTTCACATGTAGAATAAATGAATATTTATTCAGAAGAGAATTATCTTGTTTGAAGCCTGCTGCTACTCTTTTATCTGTCTGACCATGGCTCTGAGTCTAGTTTTTTTTTTTTTTTTTATATCCTGGACAGATCTGATTGGCTGTTTCTATTATAGTTGGGTGAATCGGAAGGTAACACTTTATTGCTTAAGTATCATAATATTTTAGATGTTTGTTAATTCTTAAGCAGATCCTGTCATCAAATTCTCTTCCCAGAGTGATGAGAAGGCTATTGAGGGACTAAAGAAGGATAAAGGCAAGGTGTTTTGAAACAATGTCTCTTTATCTTATTTCAGCTTACTAGGCAAAGATTTCTCCAGGGGTCCTGGGTTCTAACTAGCCTACCATTCCATTAAGACAGACTATACATTAGGCCACGAAACAAATGGTAAGTAATTTAGAAAACTTGGTCTGTTATCATGCACCTTCTCTGACCATCATGGGAAAAAAAAGCAGGAAATCAACAACCAAGGATCTTTAGGAAATTTACAAGTACATTGAAGCCAAGATACATGCTATTAAATGGACAGTGACTCACTAAAGAAATCAAAAGGAAACATTTAAATATTTATTGAATCAAGCAAAAATAGAAATGAAAACCCCTGAAAATTATAGAATACAAGAATAATACTCTTTCAAATACTGGCCTCTTCCATGAAAGAAAAATATGAGAGTGGTTTCAAATTAAACACCAAAACTGTTGGCTCTCTTTTAAGAGGCTAGCATTGCCCTGGCACTAAAACTAGATAAAGAAGCCACAACAAAAGTAAAATTATAGAACAACATATCTCTGATGAACAAGAGACAAAAATATTCTCAATAAAATGATAGCAAAAATATAACCACAGATAAAGGGAAACTATACCATGATCAAGTGGGATTTATCTTAGTAATACAAAGACAGCTAAATATACACAAATTAATAAGTGACATATATCACATCAACCAAATGAAGAAAAACTACTATCTAAATAGATGTGAGAAAGTATTCAGTAAGTTTCCACATCCCTTTCTGATAACATTCAATATAATAAATGCTATATATGATCTACCTATATGAAATAGGAAAATGTTGAAATTGAAAACCTGGAGAGAGTCAAGTATTTCTACTTTCATCATTTGTATTCAACATAGAACTGGAATCATAGCTGTAGCATTTTGGAGAGAAAGAAAGAAAAAGTGTACATATACAAGAAGGAAGTTGACAGGTATCAGGATTTTGTAACAAAACCTACAGAATCCACAAAATTCAATGGGAACTGATCAATGAATTCCATGAAGTTGTAGGATACAAAAATCAACATGTAGAATCAGTAAAAATAATCGTCGTTTTCTCCCTGATTTCATCTATTGAAAGAGTGTTCCTTTACAAACAGACTTTTCTACCACTTTCACTATGCTCTGCATCTTGCCTGAATTCCTCCCTCCCCCAGGGTACTCAAGTACCAAAGCAGATAGTCATGCTGAGTGTCCTGTAGCAAGTAGTATAGCAGTTACCAGAATCTGGGAAGAATATCTTCCAAGAAGCGTAGAGAATATATAAAGTAAGGAAGGAATAAGTTCTGGTTTTATAACAGAATAAGGAGACTATAGTTCATAATAAGCTTTCGCGAATTTTACAAAGACGTAGAACAGAGGTACATAAAACCTCCAATGATAAATAAATGATAAGGAGATGGTGAAACACGATAGATGAAAAGAAAGGAAATGAATAGATATTAAACATGCCAGATTCATTTTAAAAGCATACATTCTTTCTTGCCCTAGAGATGGTGTCCATCTCTGCAGGGACATATTTCAGGTTATCTATATTTCCAGCCAAGTCCAATAAAATTTGGAATGACACTTTGTTTGGAATTTGTGACACATCAGACCCAAAAAGTTTTTTTTTAATTATTTCAACATTCTTTTCTTGACACATATACAAGGTTAATAGCCTTCCTCTTCTCAGAGAAGACTTCAGAAGTAAGAAAAAATATTTGGCACAAAAGTAATTTCATCCATGTTAGTTATATCAGAAGGGTGTTGAAATTGAAAGAACGATATTGCCTTTTCAGATACTGAATTTCTGTTTATCCTCCCCTCCAGTTTTTTTGGATGAAGAGGAAAGTGTTGGAATGAATTCAATGTCATTATCCAAAAGTAAAAAAGTGAAGGAAACCCAACAGTTTCATTTGTCACACGTCAGAATTCCTAGCTTCCACTTCTACTTATAGTGATTATAGCAATTACAACATAACAAGAACATAGCCAGGTATAGAGTTTTTGGCCACCTGGTGTAATGATTTTCAAATTTTCCATTCATTTGGGTAACGAAATTCTTCTATTATTTATCAAACGATCCATGTGCCAAGTGCTCATAATTATAGGACAGTATGTGTAGTAGAACAAGAAAAGAAGTACAGACCATAAGATAAAACATATGGTAAAATGAATAACTAACTCTCTAATCTTAATTATTTAAAACACCATCAACCAAATGTATCACTAGCACATTTCCACCTTGGCTCAGTGATGTTCTGTTTTGAGTGGTTGAGAAAGACTGGGGAATATTTCTTCATTTTCAGCATGTCTCTTCTGCTCCTTTGCAGCCTGTGTTTCTTACCATTCACAGCCCATTCATTTCTGGGGCGTCAGCTAAATTTACCTCTTGCCACATGCTTGTAATTACGTCCTACTCTGTAGACTCAGCCTTCTACTTGCCTTTTTTCTCAGCCTGGAAGATTCACTTGCCTTATCCCCAGATATCTGAGTGGACCTCACATTCTTCCTTCCATTCATTTTCTCATCAAATTTCATTTTGTTGCAGAAGTTTTATTTGGTCACCCTGTACAAATAAATTTGCTTTCACCTCTAGGATGTTAGCCTCCTTACCCTGTTTTATTTTTCCTCTTTTTTTTAAGGCAATATGTCAGATTTTTTCCCTGTTAGTGGCAGAAATAGTCATGCTCATTTTAACATCCACTAATCCTTCTTCTAAGCATTAGCAGCATAGGATTTCCTCAGTAGATTTGAACTTAAAACCATCTTTTCTTTATAATTTCACACTTTTCAATTTCTTAAGCTGTTGTGTGTATACTTGTAACATCTTCAATAATCATAATAATAATAACTGAAACTTTTATTATTTTGGTGGTATTGGAGTTTGAACTCAGGACCTTGAGCCAAGTTTCTAGGCTCTAGAACTTCTTGTTTCAGTAATTTTTCAGATAGGGTCTTATGCTTTGTTCCTGGGCTAACGTTGCTTGCTTTCTATATTTCCCAAGTAGCTGAGATTATAGACATAAGCCACCTCATCCGGCCCAGCTACTTTCATTGTTTTACTCTAGTTAGCAATTTGTGCCAATCTATACAAGAAAAACCAAAACTCTTTGAAGGCAATGACTATATACTTTTTTTCCTTTCAGCCTCCAAAATTCAGTTGGTTAGAAATTGCTTGCAACATCATATATACTAAATACTTCATAGCCAGTCTGTATTCAGATACCATATATTATTAAAAATCTGTAGGATTTCCAAAGTTGAAATATTTCATTATAAAACAAATTATGAAGTAGAATGTGCACTGCAGAATGAACTAACTGACCTCTCTAGGAGTCTACTGAAATTTGGATGGTGGAATTCATTGCCTTATGACCAGTATTAATTGGGTTTTTCAGACTTATTCTTAAAGCTATATGAAAGCACAAAGATGGGAAGAATTTTCATTCCTTTTCTTTAAAAAAATTATCTTTGGGTAGTTGTAAAAAGGGGTTACCATTCAACATGTCAGTTTTAACTACAGATTCTTTATATATAGCCCTATACAAATGGATTTTTCTTCTAGTTTCTAATGGTTCCATGATGGGACTTCTAAACAAGAAACCTTGTTTAAAGTATATTTCCTATACTGCATCTTTTCTTTTTGAGTTTATCCTGTAAAACAGCAGGATTTGTTTTATTTCCTTTACATTCTTTTGGACATTGTCACAATTTCCTGCCAGCACATTTCCCCCCATGGAAGGAGTGAGAGAAAGACACAGATTCTACACTTTAATATCTTCCAGTTTCAAAGCATGATTCCTCTACAGATAACATTGATAAAATTCTTTTGGGATGTTTTTTTTAAAATTTAACATCAAAAAGCTCAAAAGAAGGAGATAAAACTATCAATTTCTAGGTACTCCAGGGGAAGAAAGATAAAATCATTAAGTAACAGAAGCTTTTATTTTAAATTTAAATTAATTTGAAAGGATAAATTAAAACATTAAAATTAACTAATGAAGCATCATGTAATATTATGACACAGACATATTATGTAGTGTTTAAAAAAGTTAACAGTATCTTTCTCTGTAGGACTAAGAGAGAACTGACAGAAAATCTTTTATTTAAATTTTTTATTAGAGATTAAATTGACAATATAAAATGTTCTCCATGATTGAGAATTTGCTATGACTTATTTCTCATAAAAATCCTTGGTAATCAGACTAACTACCTGTATTTATATAAATAGGTATGAAGACAGATTTTTTAAAAAGCATAAAGACATTTGGTAAGGTAGTATAAACATAGAAAGCTTGTTTTATTATCTCTTAAAATGTTAGTTAAAATATTTTGTCAAGGGAAGTTTTAAAAATTTATAGAGAAAGGAAGTCAGATAGAAATCTGACTTCTTTTCTTCATCATAGGACTGAGAAACACACGGACACACATAAAAAGTTTTACAATGTAATATGAAAATCTACTTTCAAATGAAAAATAAAAAGCTTTGAGCATGGTACTATATTATAGAGTAACATCTGTGGCGCTGAGATTAGAATGCTATAATGAAATAACATGAGCAGGCGAATTTGAATAAGATTGTAGGGTGCAAGATGTGTAAAAGCTTCATACTGAGCTAGGCCTTATTGCCTTTCCATAAACCCTTCCAAGAGATTCCTTTGAACTCACATAGTGAGAGCAATACCAAAATCATCCTTCTGCCTTTTGCATTAAAATAAGTGTATTGTTTCATTTGACTTCTGCATTCTGAACTCAACATTCAACATAATTATTTGGATTTTTTTCAATGTTCAAATGTATCTGTTTAATTGATATATACTAATCATGGATGATGTGATATAAATATATATATATTAATTTTCAAATATCAAATATAGGAAGTAACATGCTTTAACTCTGTTAGTTGTAATTTTATAGTGGTAACAGCTACTCTCTTATCATTTTTCAATAGTATCACCTATTGTCCTCAACAATATTGACTTGGTTTAAATTGGTCTTCCTCTTGAAATGTAATTTTCTATCCTTTCACCAACATCTCTCCAACCCTTTCCAACCATTCCAACCTCTGATAATTACCATTCTATTCTCTATCTGTAAGATTGTGATGAATATGTGAAAAAAGGATGGGTGTTAGGTTTAGAATATAAAATACTGCAGTGAATCAATGAGCATGATTCACCTCATCAAAGTTAACACACGCACCCATTGTTCATCCATGGGAAGATGAGAATGACAGTTTCATTACTTACCTTAGGGATTTTTTTTTAAATCAGTTCATTTGTCTTTGTGTGGTCTAAATTATTCTTACCTTTCTTTTCAAGAATGTACAGTGAGACCTTTCAAAGATAGATAATTACTACAACTATTGGGCAAGCATTGACCTACTTTTTTGTGTTCCTTCAATTAAATAAAAATTGGCAAGAAGTCATTGTTTTGGACTAAACTCTTACACCAGATCAAGAGATAAAACTTAAAGTAAAATACAATCTTTTACACAGGTTCCACATTAGCAAATTGAAACTAAGGTGTTAGTCCATCATCCAAGAAAGTGGAATAAGAGGGAATCCAATTTTTATGAAAAAGCAGTCTCAGTCCTCAGTACATCGAAGCTACCACTGATTTATTGCTGACAAAGAAAATAACCTAAAAGAACTTAATGGGAATCAATCAGTTATTTCCTTATTACTTTACTTCTTTTTACTCTCCTGCAAGGGAAGTAAATTTGAATTGACAAATTTGGTTTTAGCTCTTTACTTCTTTCATCAACCTTTCCATAACTATAAAACTGAATGTTCTGCTCAACTCATTAACACTCATTCTATTTTATACAATAAAGAGTTATCCAAGACTAGAATTTTAAATGAAGCTAATTAAGATTTTTCAAATATATGTCCTCTGATTTTATTTGTTGACACATCATACGGCAATAAATGTATTCATTTTATTTATTAGAGCATCTATTTTAAGAATATAGTACAGGAAATATATTTATATTAATGTACATATGACAAACTTCTCTGAAACAACAGCAAGTCTTTATTATGGGGTACATCATTTCCTTATCAACAACTTTGGAATTTTATGAATATTCCTATGACACATAACACAGTTAGGTTATCAAATAGGATCTGTATGGATTTTGTATTTCTTTAAAATTTATATACAATAGCACTAAGGTCTGTGTTATTTCATGTTTTAGCAAGAATGGATGTATAAGTGCTTATTTATTGTATCAAACACTGAATAATGTACATCCTTTACTTCAGCATTCAATCCAGTTGGTGAATTCTGGCTCTAACAATATCCAACAGTGAGAAATAATCTTACACTGTAAATTTATATCCAAATTAGCACAAACATTTCATAGAACTCAAGCTATCATTACATAAACATAACAATGAAAATAACAAGCAGGTAGCTGTGTAACATGTTATAAAATTGCTTGTAATAGTATGCATTTTGTAAACCATGAGTTCTTGCATTGCAACCACTCTGGTAGTGGAGGTTGTGAATTAGTCTGAATCTCTGTGTGTTAAGAAATGCCATGAAGAAAATCTCTTTTCCAAATGCATACTAATTCAAAACTACAATGATAAATAAAAGTAAAATGAGTGTACTGTACAGTTGGGAAGCTGGAAGAAAGGATTTTTAAAGTTTTCATATAAAGAAATGCTGAATCTTTAAACAGAAACATGCATTTACTGATATGAACCTTATATAATATATCAAAGAAGTCTGTGGCAATTGTTCAGTAGTTATATTTTGGAGTTTTCTTTGTATTATTGAAAAACATTTAAATAAGTACCTATGATATTAATCATATATGTATTAAAGTTTTCTTTTAGCCATAAAACCAGTATTTCACTACTAGAGAGTACAAACAGAATTTTATTTTTTTAAGTTTTAAATTTTTTATTTTTTGTTGGTTGTGGGGCTTGAACTCTGGGCCTGGGCACTGTCCCTCACTCAAGGTGAGCACTCTACCACTTGAGCCACAGCACCACTTCCAGATTTCTTAGTGGTTTATTGGAGATAAGAGTCTCACAGACTTTCCTGCCTGGGCTGACTTTGAACCAGGATCTTCAGCTCTCAGCCTCCTGCATAGCTAGGATTACAGGCATGAGTTTAATTGATGCTTAATTCAGCTCCTTCTATGAGCTCAGTGTCTCTACTACGACATTCACTTTTGACCCTTTTTAGTATCAAATATCTGAAAATTAGAAAACAAAACTTATACCTGTACATGTTTTTAAAAATTTACCTAGAGGTAAAGGTTTTATTCACATTAAATTCTATTGAATTATATAAAAGTGACAAGAAATCGAGGTGGTTGTAATTCATCATTGTCTTTCTTCCACTCTTATCTAACTGCGGCCATGCAGCACAGAGAATGTGTTGGTCAGGGAAAATCTGAACATGCAATGTTGTTTGCAACTTTTGGTATTTCTTTGTGAGAAAGTACATGTGAAGTAAGTGTACATACAACATCAAAATGCATGTGTACACATCCCCACATATATTACTATATATTAAAATTTGATTCCATTGGTAGACACTGAAATATATATTTTCAAACAAATGAAGGCCATAGTGGTGTAGAGTTTTGAAACTTGTAATGCTTAATTCATTGACAGCCACCGTGTTTAATCTCTGTTTAATTATAATGCATTTCAAAGCAAGTGCTGGTAGCTTGTTAAGACTGAGATTAGAGGATCTGGCACTGTGAAGAAAAACAGTTCTTTAAGATTCCTTCTTCCATTAAGTAACAATATGCTGGACTAGATGCACCATCCATAGAGCAACAGTTGTGAGGGTAAGCTAGACGATCATGTGTGGAGCCCTAAAATCTAATCCCAGTGCTAATACACACACACAAAAAAATAAAAAGTGAGATCTTGAATTTAAAATAAAAAATGAAGATTGCTATTTTAATCATACACATTCACACAGGTAAACAGGATGCATATATATATATATATATATATATATATATATATATCAGAAAGTTATCTTTATACTACTAGTAATATTATTTTCCTGAAACAGATTCAGTTCTCTAGATTATAAGTACTTTAGGCCATCCATCCCTTACCTATACATTCATTATGTGTCAGGTCATTCTTGAATATAAGACTCAGTTGTACATTTCTGAATTACACTATAAGAGGTCATCCATGCCAGAAGGTCACAGATGACATTCAATGGAGGTCTGAGTATTTAAGTTTACACAACATAGCGTTTGCCTTATATCAAATAAAACATCAGGGACTACAAATATGAGAGTCAAAGTAACTTGTCTTACTTGATCACATTTGACTCAAGATTTTAATTTCTAGTTTGTCTTACTTTTCTCCCTTCTTATAACTTTTCCTTAATGTAATGACTCTTCCTTCAAATTTTTCCATTAATGAAATGATACTTATTTTGCATGCTCATATGAAATTAAGATCAATAGAAAGCCCACGGATTGGGATAAGATCTTCACTAGCCATACAACGGACAAGAGTCTCATCTCTAAAATATACCTGGAACTCAAAAAATTAAATCCCCCAACAACAAATCCTCAAAGAAACAACCGCCCAATAAATAAGTGGGCTAAAGACTTTGAGAAACTTCTCTGAAGAGGAAAGAAGGATGGCCAATAGACACATGAAAAAATGCTCAACCTCTCTAGCCATAAAAGAAATGCAAATCCAAACAACATTGAGATTCCACCTCACCCCAGTTAGAATGGCTATAATCAAATAATAGCAACAGATGTTGTAGGGAATGTGGCCAGAAGAGAACCCTAATGCATTATTGGTGGGAATGGAAACTTGCCAACGACTTTGGAAAGTATATAGAGGTTCCTCAAAAGACTCCCCATAGAGTTCCCCTATGATCCACCAATCCCACTTTTGAGCATTTACCCAAATGGTCACAAACAAGACCATACTAAAGCTATCAGCACAACTGTGTTTACTGCAAGATTATTTACCATAGCCAAGATATGGAACCAACCCAGATGTCCCTCAGTAGATGAATGGATCCAGAAAATGTGGTATATATACACAGTGGAATTCTATGCCTCCATCAGAAAGAATGACATTGTCCCATTTGTTAGGAAATGGAAAGACTTGGAAAAAATCATATTAAATGAAGTAAGCCATGCCCAAAGAAACATAGGTCCCATGGTTTCCCCTTATTTACAATAACTAATATATGTCTGAGACAAGCAGAAACGGTCAGGTAAGTTGAAGTTTGGCGAAATGAACCCCAAGGTAAGGATTCATTTTTTTTTCTTTCTTGCTATTGTTTCTAACATATTTCTAAGATTTGTTTGTTGCTTTTTATGTCCTTCCCCCACGGTATAACCCCCGTTTTCACTGTATTTGATGTGTGTATATTTTGTGGGGGGGAAGAGAAAAAATTGTTTAAATAGGGATACAGGTGGACCCATTGCAACAATGAGATATACAAGTCGTTATGTCGAAAAACGAACTTTACAACTTCTGTGCTGTGGGGATGGAGGAGGAATGGGGTGAGGAGATGGGAAGAGATGGGAAGGGGAAACAAAGGAGGAGGCAACAATGCTTGATAAGAAATGTACTCATTACCTTGCTCCTGTAGTTGTAACCCCTCTGTATGGTATTTTCACAATTAAAAAAAAATAGTTGACTCACTAGAAATGAGTTTTCTTTTCAAGGTCATTTTCCTTCACTGCTGCTAAAGATTTCCTTAAAATTAAAACACAAAACTTGTATATTTTATGGAAAGCAGAAGGCCAACATTAGTAATTACTTTATGGTTATAGCCAATGTTTCTACCAGAAGATGAACAAAGGAGTTTCTGGTCCCATCTGTAAAAGTGAAACAAAATTAAACATCCATAAATTATATTACCAACAACCTTCCATTTTCTTGTTGATCCTTGTACAGATACCTAATAATTATATATTAAGATTGATCATTCAACTCAAAATATCAAGAGCTTTAAGATGAAAGAGATAAAGTATTGCAGTTGGAAAAAATCGCAGATGAATCCTGGGTTACTAAAAGCAGCCAATAATTTAATAAATTACCTGAATATTTGTTTGATAAAAGTATGTATGTGAAACTTACTGTCATGCTAATTTAATATGGGTTAAAATGAACATAAAACAAAGACACTCAATCAGGTTGAATTGTAGTCATTTGCTATTATGAAGCAAAAGAAACTAACTTTTCTATAGGAAAATGCCTTGGGAGAAAAATAGTTCTACTAATTGAAAATGGAAGACAGTACACCCAGCTTAATCAGTAATGAAAGAAAGGGAAGTTATGAATTGGGCTTTTAACTCACACAGAAAGTAATTTTAGTAGCTAAAGTATCTTGAAAGACAGAAGAAAATGATGTATGTGAAGGCCTAGAGAGAACAAACAGAAGAGTTATTTAAGTACTGCCTAGTGAAAACAAGGCAAACTGTAGTATGTGAACCTGTAAACTAGATTTTGGTACTAGAGAAGCTATCATAACATTTATCATGGGACTTAGAATACAACCGAAAGGGAAACCCTTTGATTAAAGATAATTCCTTTTCTATCTCTCAGACTCATCTATTCTTGAGCTCTGCAATTTTCATCTCAACATAAAACTCCCTTCCCTTGACTTCTCTCTTTTTTCTTCTTCTTCTCTTGGTTTACTTTTAAAAAAATAGCTTAGCTTCACAGCAAAAACTAAATAAAATTAATTCCATGAGGATTTACAGGATAGTTTTGTATAAATACATCAGGCTAGTAAGTAATCAGTAAGCTTCTACCCAAGATAATTCAAACTTTTCAAACTCTATTAAGCAATCAAATGTAAAGAAGTCAACTTTAGACCCAGGGTGCAAGGATCTGAAAAGAAAATGATACCTAGTTTCACAATAACATCAAAAATTTAAAGTTCCTGACTTCCCTTCAATCCAGGCAACTGAGGGCACAGTAACCACCAGAAATCTAAGGAGAGATTGTGCAGAGAAAGATAGTGTGAACACTTGCTTATCTAGGTAGGCTGAAAGAGCAAAAAAGTAAAGAGTAATGGTTTTGCAGAGGCTGGGTGTAAGGGGATAAGATATATAGCCCTGAGAAAATGTTTATGCTTTTTTCTAATCTCTTCTTTACCATCATTGCAGGCAAACACACACACACACACACACACACACACCACCACCACCACCACCACCACCACCACCACCACCACCACTACCACACCACATACCCTAACCCACCACCACACCACATACCTTAACACACTAATCACAAAGATGGTGAAAGTTAGTCCAGTTCCTTAAGTTCTTCCATATTGCAGCCTGGGCCAGGGAACAACAGCTATGTAGAAGGAACATAAACCCCTACCTCCAACATTTTCCAGGCCAGTCCAGAAAGGTCTTTTGCTACCACCAGGCCTACCAGGGTCTTGTGTGGAACATGCTGGGAAAATTGCGGGAGTTTGGAGTCTAAGCAAGATGGGAAAATCTAGTAGACAGTGAAACAGACTTCATAGAAAATCCTCCATCAAGCCTGCTTTCATTATATGCATACAATGCTATCAAATGAATTTAACCCAGCATTGTGATGCCTGTCATAATCCCAGCTACTCAAGAGGCTGGGAAAAGGCATATGTGTAACTCTTTTGCAAAAATCAGAATTTTGGAATTACAAAAAATTATGTTTGGGGATAAAGCTTTCCTAACAGTGAAATGGCCTGGCCCAAACTCCATCTAAAACAAATAAAGAATCAAACAAACAAGGAATTGGAATTATGGCATACCAAGTATAGCCTAAGCTCAGTTCAACTTCCTTATTTTTCTCCATTTTTTAAATTGTGGGGAAATATTCATGCTATAAAATGTAACATATTATTTATATCTAATGTACAGTTCAGTGTTATCACATTGATTCATAATGTCTGATCATCAGTCCCATATACTTCCATCATACATTTCATTTTATAAAATTGAAACTCTGTGCTCGTTAAACACTCCATTTTTCATTCTCCCAAATCACTAGCAACCACCATCATATATACCTTTTTTTCCCAAATATTGTCCATGATGTAGTCTGTGACAGTTTCCTTTTGAAGACCAAATAATATTCCTTGCATGTAGAAAACACATTTGCTTATTCATCACATAATGAACACTTATGTGAGTTATTTCTAAATGTTAGTTCTCATAATAAATATAGGTACATCAATATATTGTTCAAAACCTCCAATTCTTTTGAGCTTATAGCCACCAACAGAATGATTGAGATATGCTGCAATTCAATTTTTGTTGAATGGTCATACTATTTTCCGCAGAGATTTAACCATAAGACCCAAATTTTAATAAACTAAGGACTTTAATTAACTATAATATATCAACACTTCTTCATTAGTGTCAGTACATGTGCTATCCTAATAAACTGCTCTAAGGCAGATGGGAATTTTCCTTATTATTCAAGAAATTATTCGGTAAAATTAAGATTGCTGTCATATAGAAATGTTTTCTTCACTCTCCCCATTTTCCCTTGTTATGGTCAAAATACTTTATGTACATGTGCAAAAAGAGAAAAAGACTTGCGGTGAATGGTATGTTAAGGGGAGTAGGAATAGTGATGTAGATGAATCAATCAAGGTACCTTGTAGGGATCTATGAACATGCAAACACTCTTGTTTAACTGAGCAATACTAATAAAAATGCTTGTGTTGGCATGAAAAGTCAAGAGAAAATGCTTTCTCTTAGACTAGCATGCAAAAAATACCTTGTTGTATTGCATTTGAAATACTCAAACTACTAGGAGAAAAAATTGAAATTAACTAGAGAAAATGACACCTTGTACAGACAGGAAGAAAGACATGAACTGGGTTTTCATTAGAAATTATGTAAGCCTAAAGGAATGGAAAAAATTTTAAAACACTACAACCCAAACACACACACACACACACACACACACACACACACACACACACACCATCAAACTAAACCTCCATACTCGCTAAAATAAATTTTAACAGTAACAGATAATTCTCAGGTTCAGTTAAAACTGAATAACCTGTCTGCAAACCCAGGAAAGAAGAAACTATCTTCTATTACTCTCTGAAAAATATATTCTGGCAGCTAGGCTAGGAGAGATCAAAATGTGGATTTGAGATGACACAGTTGATCCACATTTTGTGTCTCTGTTTTGTAGATTCAGGTTTACACTCAGCAGAAACAAGCATTGAGCAGCGGAATGTGAAAATAACCTTCCATTCATTTCTTTGTTTTACTCTTCTGCTATTAGCAAAATCACTGTAATCTGGGGTCAGCAGAGATTTAAAAAGGCATTAAAATTATGAGATGAAAAAATTCTTGCCAAGGGAACTGCAGCACAGTAGCCCCATGCTTGACATTTTGTGTAGGATGCCCCTGTTGTTTCTCTCGGCTATAGTGAAAATGGAGACATCATTTTCTGCGGTGCTCAGGATAAGCTTCAACTTGAACAGTTCTGTCTTAGAAAGCCATTTTTTTCTCTCTATTAGCCAACATTTAAATTCTGAAGAAAAAAATGTCATTTGATGAGTACTGTATTAACTCTGGAATCAGCAGTAATAAAGAAATGTTTCAGTTTGGAGACAAGCCACCATTTCAAGTCTTGAATCTCACAAATTGATACTCTGGAATCATGGTGCCAGCCTGGTCTCCACATACATGCATGAACAGAGCAATGAGGTTAACATTGTTCCTTATTTGTTTTTTTCTTACCTGCAAATTATATTACTCAATTTTATTGTTTTTAATATTCTGTTTTATCTTAATCAACTAGTCTTTTTAATATGACTAGTTCTAATGTTAAACAAGCAGAATAGGTCCCTTGTACAATACATCTTTTTATTCTAAAAAAGAAAAAGAAAATACCAGGAGAACTCAAGGTTACTGTAATAACATTACAGCTCTCTCCTTTTTCTTTTCTCTCTGTCTCTGTGTCTCTCTGTCTCTGTCTCTCTCCCTCTCCCTCTCCCTCATAGACACACTAATAAATCTGGCCACAATTTTCTCAGAGTATTTTGATGTCTACAATGTCCTCTAACAAGTGTGCTATCTACTTTCTTGTCACCAAATGCTGTTTTTTTTTTTTTTTTTTT
>NW_012267264.1:3231166-3231751 GCF_000151885.1 Dipodomys ordii
TTTTCTATTTCCTTGAAGAATGAGGCTGGAATATTGATAGGTATCGCATTGAATTTGTAGATAGCCTTTGGAAATATTGGCATTTTCACCATGTTGATCTTTCCAATCCGGGAGCATGGGAGGGTTAGCCACTTTCTAAGTTCTGTTTGGATTTCCTTTTTCAAGTTTTTAAAGTTTTCATCATAGAGGGCCTTCACTTCTTTGGTTAAGTTAATTCTTAAGTATTCTATTTTTTGTGGGGCTATTATGAATGGAGTTGCTTTTCTAATTTCAGCCACACTATTCTCATTGTTGGCATACAGAAAAGCCATTGATTTTTGAGGGTTAATTTTATACCCCGCTACTTTGCCAAAGTTTTGAATCAGCTTGAGTAACTTGGGAGTGGAGTATGTAGGATTCTTTAAATACAAGATCATGTCATCTGCAAAGAGGAGTGTTTTACTTCTTTCCCTATTTGGATCCCCTTTATGTCTGCATCTTGTCTTATTGCTGTAGTTAGGCATTCTAATACTAGATTGAAGAGAAGTGAGAGAGTGGACATCCTTGTCTCATTCCTGAGTTAAGAGGAAATGGCTTTAGTTTTTC
>NW_012267264.1:3231801-3239584 GCF_000151885.1 Dipodomys ordii
TTTTGGTTGACCGTGGGGCTTGAACTCTGGGCTTAGACGATGTCCCTGCACTCTTCAGCTCAAGGCAAGTGATGCTCTATCACTTGAGCCACAGCGCCATTTCCGGTTTTCTAGTGGTTAATTGGAGATAAGAGTCTCACGGACTTTCCTGCCCAGGCTAGCTTTAAACCGTGATCCTCAGATCTCAGCCTCCTGAGTAGCTAGGATTACAGGCGTGAGCCACCAGTGCCAGTCTCCAAATGCTGTTTTTCAGACATATTAAGCTAAACCATATTTTTTAAATTATCATACTGTTGGCTATGTCCATGACTTTCCTCTGTCTGGAATATTCTTCCTTTTATCACCTACTTGGAGAAAATAAAATATTGGACTATGATATCATTTTGACTAAAATAAATAACCATTGAGCTTTTGCAAATGTTTCAACCAGATTTGTTATCAATGTCCCTTTAAGTGTCAATGTCCCTAAAATGTACATACTAAAAAGCTTTCTATTATACAGTCCCTAATTTCAAAAAGGTTGTATTTATATAAGAAATAGCTGACAAACTAATTTTTATAAAGGAACATGGTATGTTTTATTGCAGGGTTTTTCTGTAACAATTTTTATAAAACTCCATTCCTATATCCCTTAAAAAGGAACTTTTCTTTCAACAAGTCTGTGTCAATACCATCTCAAGTGACCACCAAGGCTTAGTCCCATATCCTTCTAATGCATTATCAACACTTTAGGCAGACTGATGTTTCTAAAATATAGATTGGATTCTGTAACTTCCCAGCCTAAAAGCTTTCTGTGGCACCACATTGTCTATGGGATAAAGTGCAAACTTGGTGACATTGCTTTCAGGGCCTATTAACATCTGACTCTAAATTACCTTTCATGCTTTATCTCCTGTAAATACCTCTCTGGTTCGAGCAACAACAAACCAATCACTCTCCACCCACCAGGACTTCTAACAACCTTGTTTCCATATGATACCCATTTTTTCTTCTTACATCTTGTTTTTTTTAATGAAAGTGCAATCTTTATTTTTTTTTACAAAATATGTTTTGAAGGTGATTTGCAGAGTGGTTACAGTTACATAAGCAAGGAAATGAGTACATTTATTTTGGAATAGTGTAACTTCCTTCCTCATTTTCTTCTACTTCCTTCCATTCTCCTCCCCCCTATTCCTCTCTCCCCAAGTTGTAAAGTTCATTTTCAACATAATGTCTAATGAGTATCACGGTTGCATTGATTCACCCTTTGTCTCACCATTTCTGTTATTTCCCTTGCTTCCCCAAATCAGATAAACTTTATACAAGACAAATGGTATAGAAATGAAAATTAGTGACAATAATGAAAGGAAAAAAGAAATAAAGAAAAAAAGAATAACTATAACAGTATAAAAAAACACCCAAAAACCTCTTGCTTCCATTTCTTAGAGTTCATTTTGATAAGCATCATTTTATATTGTTCTAGGAATTTACTATTGAGAAATTATGATCCTCTGCTATCTTAGATATATTCTAGCCATCATAAATGAGGGAATGATGGGTCCTGTGTTTTTTGGTTCTGGTTTATTTCACTTAATATAATTTTTCTAAGTCCATTTTCTTACAAATGGGGCAATGTCATTCTTTCTGAGGTAAGCATATAATTCCATTATGTATATGTAGCACATTTTCATCTGAGTTGATTCCATATTTTAGCTATGGTAAATAATGCTGCAATGAACATGGTTGTGCTGGTGATTTTAGTATGGCCTTGTTTGTGGTCTTTTGGGTAAATGCCTAAGAGTGGGATTGCTGGATCATAGGGGAGCTATATGTTTAGCCTTTTGAGGAACTTCCTTACCACTTTCCAGAGGGGTTGAACAAGTTTACATTCCTACCAACAGTGTAGTAGCTTTCCCATTTAGCCACATCCCTACCAACATCTATTATTGTTTTCTTAATAATGGCCATTCTAACTTGGGTGAGATGGATTCTCAATGTTGGTTTGATTTGCATTTCTTTTATGGCTAGAGATGTTGAACATGTCTTCATGTATCTTTTGGCCATTCTTAGTTCTTCTGAGAAGTCCTTCTTCTTCTGAGAAGTCTTTGGCTCACTTATTAATGGGGTTGTTGTTTCTTTGAAGATTTGTTTTGGGGGCTTTAGTTTTGAGCTCTAAGTATATTTTAGATATGAGGCCCTTGTCTGATGTATAGCTAGTAAAGATCTCCCATTCTGTGGGATTTCTATTTATCCTGCTAGCTATGTCTTTTGCCATGCAGAAACTTTGCAGTATTTCTACTTGGAAAATCAATACTAATGAAACTACATTTTTCTCTCAAGTCTTCTTTGAGTTACCTTTCCCTGATTGCATTGGTTATTATTATTCTATAACCACAAATACTTGCTAAACACTAGTGAAAGAACACTTCTATCTTGAGTTTTATTTTCAGAATATTTAAAGATTTCCCAAGAATTTAGCTTATGTTTGCTCATGTTTGTTTTTCAAATATACAGTACACGTACAGAGTGAGCTTTAGGGATTAGAATATGTTTGTGAGATGAATGGATACTAATGTGTTTATGCACATTGATATACTTTTATATAACTTTATCTATTTTGATTGTTGAAATGTACTCAAGGTCCATATTATGCATTCAACAATATGGACTATTAATGCAAAAATATATATTGCATGTGCTTGCATAGGTAAATAGTAGCAATCATAGGAATGCTTATGTATTTTTCTCCTATATACTATACACTGACATAAATTTTGTGTGAAAGGCAATTTCAAGTCTGGGACAGATACCAATTGAAGTAGGGATTTTCCTCTCACAGTTTAGCACATTTTGATGATGTTGGTCCCATTATTTGACCCTGCTCTGTTATGTGCTCCACGTTCAACTCCTGTATTTTTAGGATTTGTAATAATATCAGTCAATGGATAGGTCAAAGAAAAACAAAATCTTTGTTGTTGATCTGTTGATGTCATGAGTCCATTGCTCACACAGTGAATGGAATGGCCAAGAATAATTTTGCTTAATATCTGTTAAGGAAATCCATCACACAAACTAAGACCTTCTACTTATATTCTCTTAAACAAGTTTTAATGATTCTAATGGTCACTTTTTTCTCACAACCATCATTCTTTTTGTTTCTTTTGCAAAATCTTTTTTTTTAATTGTGAAAATAGCATACAGAGGGGTTACAATTATTCATGGGCAAGATAGTGAGTACATTTCTTATCAAGCATTGTTGCCTCCTCCTTTGTTTCCCCTTCCCATCCCTTCCCATCTCCCAACCACCCTCCCAACCCCTCCCAACTCCCCACCCACAGGCCAAAGTTGAAAAGTTCATTTTTTGATATAATGAATTGTACATCTCATTGTTGCAAAGGGTCAACCTGTATTCCTATTTAAACGATTTTATTTTTGCCCTTCCCCTCCACAAATTATACCAACATCAAATACAGTGAAAGCAGGAGTTATACTGTGGGGGGAGGGACATACAGAGCAACAAAGAAATCATCTTATAAATATGTTAGAAATAATCGCATGAAAGAAAAAAAAACATTTGAATACATTGATCCCATGGTTTCCCTTATTTGCAATAACTAGTAAATGTCTGAGACAAGCAGAAAAGGTCAGATAAGTTGATGTTAGGTGAAATGAACCCCAAGATAAGTATTCAAATATTTTTTCTTTTGCAAAATTTTTATTTGTCCACTGCTTCTTAATCTTCCCCAGTTTTGGTCAGTTGCTCTTTTTCAGGCTGTAAGCCAGTCAGCTCAAATTTTTGTAATCCAAAAGTGTATGTGTAAAACCAGTCTACAGTCACTCACATTTCACTCAGAACTATCACCACTGACTGAAGTTTCCCTTAGCATTGTCTTCAAGGCCATCTTTGAGTTAGACTGTCTTTCAATGACACCTCAAGTCTACCCTCCTCACTTAGTTAAATCTCCTGAATGGGGTAAAGGAGAAACATCTTTCCAGGAGTAGATGAAACAATTTGTTCCTATAAATGTATAGGTCATATAAATGAATTTATATGGTGGACAGTTCCATTCTGGACCTGTTAAGAGACAAATCCAAAGGGAATATTTGGATTATATAAAAATTTACTTGTAAGTGTTGGACTCCAGTGGTGACTTTTGCATAGTTAAAAGATGATCCATTTGTAGCCAGACATTCTGCTTCCACTAAGTTCTGTAACACCAGAAGATGTCATTTTCAGAAAGCATACATTCCTCCGCTCTGTATAATGCTACAATACATGTAATATCACTACCCAGCCTGGATAATGTTGACAACACTGAACTTAAGAGTCCGATGGTCATTTTAAGTCATAAGCAAATCACTAGAAAGTCATTTCAAGTCTGAGAAGATTCATTCACTGCAATGACATTATCTTAGAGGCAGAAATCCTGACAAGTGATTAGTTTTATTTTTTTATAGTGCCCTTATTGAATTTTTAGGCTTGCAATTTTCTTGGGGCTTATTTACTTCTTTGTGATACATATCATTATTAGAATAAGAAGAATGTGTGTTGAATATTTTATGAGATTAACATGAGATCAAAAGGATGATCAGTGTGACTCCTTGTAAAATATCAGGGATACCCATGGCCTCAGGAGAATATATTAGATGAAGACTAAGCTTTATCATAGTTTCCTTAAATTATAAGTGAATATAGCTTCCCTTCCCACATAAAATGTTTTCCTTCTGATACCCTTTATTGATGAAGAGAGAAGAAAATACATCTTCCATACCAGTAGTGACATTCAAGTACAAGAAGATAAATTCATCTCTCCCAGATACACAGCCAGAAAGATGTTGTATCTTTTAACTACCCAACATCATTAAGAACTCATTTTAAGAATCTTTAAAAAAGAAAAGTTAACTATTCATAGTGTTTCTAGTAATGTCAACCATATAAATCCATTGGATATATAGGAGAAAATAAATATTTCACCACTCTGATGATTAAAATTCTTTCTAGTATTTTCATTGTTAGAGCTTAAATATGGCTAACAAGTGCATAAGACCTGATTTTGGGATTCACTTTATTTTTTTATCATTGTGCTTACAATGATTTAATTAATTGCTAAAATCTAAAGCTCAGAAACCTCACATTTAAAGGTGTAAACAGCAACAAAAACTTTAGCAACAATGTGTTCACATTCCTCCTGAGAGACATTCCTCAGAGATGGAGCTAACAAGTCAGATGAGCTGTTCCACTTTTCCCATTTCTTCCTAGTAGGCCTGTTAGGCCTGGGCTACTCTGTTATGCCTGGGCTGCTTCATGTAACTGTGCATATCTCTTTAGGATCCTAAAGGTTTTGTTACTCTTGGGTTTCCTTATAGTTTTCTTATGGTAAAGAGAGGTGTTGATAGCATTTATTATTACTGTCTGATAACTGCAAGCACCATTTCCAATGACTAAAACAAATGCTTTTTAAGCATACTGTGTTAGAAATCCTTTGTGATCAAACAAAATACTACCAGGGAACAATAACTGAAAATAAATATTTTGTTCTCTTTGATAAATCCCACTTATTAATATCTTCCTCCCTACCTCTTTGTCTATTCTCAACTCCACATGGACTTACTTTAATGTTTGAGAAGCTACTCTGACAATCGCCATGCCTCTTACAAGCATATTTTGTGAATTTCCATTGAAACAACTATTTATGTCATTTTAAACTAAGAATTTCTTATATTTGTGAAGGTTCTTTAACCTTCACCATATAATTTTAAGCACCCATGAAATTGAGCTACATGGTCTGTCAAGTTAGAATTGAGTGTCAAAGATCCTATGGTGCACTTCAAGGGTACAGCAGTGCTCATTACAATTGAATTTAAACCCAGTAAATACTCTCCTCATGTAGCTAACCCCACCAGTAGTCCTGAAGATGTTTACCATATGTTACTTTTTGTCACCATTTATATACTATGTTCCTTTGATAATGTGTGCTAAACTCAGAAGTACTCAACTGTTATTTTCTTCCCTATTGATTTTTTAATCTGAAGGTGACCCAGTCTGATTTATGCCTATACCCTCTGCACAAAACTCCCAATATATCCTAGCAGGCTATACTAAAGGTAATAAAAGTTGTAAGTCATCTATCTAAAACTACCTGGATAATGAAAGCTCATTTCAGGGAGCTGAATAGATAAGATATTGATTCTGGTAAAAGACAATGTATGCTCAACTCATGGTGTGGTAATAGAATGAATGGAATTAGAAAATCTGGCTGTCACCACAAATAACCTGTATCTGCTCAAGAGCTGAGTTGGTTCTTAAGTGTGTAAAACTTTTAACTTGGAAGAACTTAAAAAATGTATAGCAGTGCCAGGGAGAGAGGCAGGAATGTAAAAGAGGGCTCCATTATTTAATTAAGATTCAGATACTTGACAGAGTTCTTCAATTAAGAGTAGCTTAAGTTATTATTCTGTACCATATATTAAATGGTGGAAATTTCCTTCTCCATTTTATTGTTAAAGAGAAGTTGAATGTCTTTATTTGTTTGGTTGTTTTTCTAGCTGGTTTTGTTTTAGTGCCTATTAAGGGTCCAGATTTGAATAATGAATGAGACTGAGTTTCTGAGTTTATAGAATTTATATTGTAATGGAAAAGATAAAAAAGAAACCCAAAGGGCTCTAGGTATATTGCAATGTTAGGCAGCAAAACAAAAAAGTACCAGAAAGAGAAATTAACAAGGCAAGAGAGAATTTCAAGAAAATAGGAAGACTTTCCTGTTAAGAAGAAACCCTTTGAAGACTGTAATACCTTCTCAGAGAATTCACCACTATGAAACAGTAGCCCTGACAACACTTGCACATAAACTTTGACCTGAGCCAAGTCCACGTACACACTCTTAAGGTCAAAGAGTGATGGGAATCTCTTTTGAAGAAAAAAAAAGAGGTCTTGGATCTTGGGAAAGCACAGCAACTGATGGGATATGATGGTTAGCCAGAGTAAATCTGGGATCCCAGAACCTTAGGGACATCTTGCCAAGGGATCCTGTGGATCGTATTCTAGATGTGAAGACTGAACTTGGATTTTAAGTAGAAGAATGACAAAGTGTATCCACAACTCTTCTCACTCATGGTAAAACACTATTCATGCCTCAATTCTGCATCCTCTCAGAATTCCTTGCTCATTTGAGTTTGAATTGTCATATCACCTTGCATTTCAGATCCATACTCCACCAAGTCTACCATTCCACGAACCAGAATCCTAGAAGACAATTTCCATGTTTTAAAATACTTATATATAAATACACTTATGAGTATTTAGCAATTGTATGATAAGAGAAAAATTGTTTTTTATTGTGAAAATACTGTACAGAGGGGTTACAATTACATGGGCAAGATAATGAGTACATTTCTTATCAGGCATTGTAGCCTCCTCCTTTGTTTACCTTTCCCATCCCTTCCTATCCTCCTCCCGCCCCACCACACTAAAGTTGTGAAATTTGTTTTCAACATAATGACTTGTACATCTCATTGTTGCAATGGGTCCACCTGTATCCCTATTTAAACGATTTCTTTTTTCCCTTCGTCTCCACAAATTATAACAACATCAAATAGTGAGAGCAGGGGTTATCTGTGGGGGAGTGGCATACAAAACAACAAAAAATAATCTTATACATGTATTAGAAACAATCTCATGAAAGAAAAAAACATATGAATACATATTTTAGGGTTCATTTCCCTAACATCAACTTATCTGACCTTTTCTGCTTGACTCAGACATATACTAGTAATTGCAAATAAGGGAAACCATGGGACCTATGTT
>NW_012267264.1:3241804-3292697 GCF_000151885.1 Dipodomys ordii
CATGTCAATATTTGCTAGGAAAAGGTCCATTTCTGTCAAGTTCTCAAACTTATTAGCATAAAGTTTTGAGAAGTATTCCCTTATAATGTTCTGAAGCTTGGTTATTTCTGTGGTGATGTTTCCATTCTCATCTCTGAGTTTATTAATTTGGGTGTGTTCTCTACTTTTTCTGATAAGATTTGCTATGGGCCTGTCAATTTTGTTAATTTTTTTTGAAGAACCAACTCTTTATTTTGTTGATTCTTCCTATAGTTTTTTGGATTCTAATTCATTTAATTTTTATTTAATTTTAATTATTTCTTTCCATCTACTGAATTTGGGTTTATCTTGCTGCTCTTTTTCAATGAGGGTCAGATGTCTCGTTAAATTGTTGGTTTCAGATCTCTCCAATTTGTTGATGTAGTTCCTCTCAGAGCTATAAACTTGCCCCTGAGTACTGCCTTTGCTGTGTCCCAGAGGAGCTGGTAATTTGTGTGTTCATTTTTGTTAAATATCATGAACACTTGAATTTCCTTTCTAATCTCTTCCATGACCCACTCGTGATACAGCAGTGTGTTGTTCAGCCTCCATGTGTTACAGGACTGTCTTTGGTGGCTTTTGGTCTTGAGTTCTAATTTTCTTTCCTTATGGTCATAGAGAATGCAAGGTATAACTTCAATGTTTCTGAATTTGGACAAGTTTTCTTTGTGTACTAAAATGTGGTCTATTTTGGAAAATGTTTCATGTGCTGCTGAGAAAAACGTGTATTTTGATGCTGCTGGGTGAAATGTTCGGTAGATGTCTGTTAAATCTAGTTGATCTATGCAGTTGTTTAGATCTGAAGTTTCTCTGTTTAGTTTTTGCCAAGTTGATCTATGTAGTGGGCAAAGTGGTGTGTTAAAGTCCCCAACAATTAATGTTTTGGATTTATGTGGGATTTGAGGCAAAGTAGTGTTTCTTGGATAAATTTGTGTGCTCCGTTGTTTGGAGAATAGATATTTAGAATTGTAATATCCTCCTGAAGGAGAGATACCTTAATTAGTATGTAGCGACCTTCTTTATCATAAGAGCAAAATTGTTTAATGCATGATCATAGGATACCAACACTGAGGTCACTAAGATAAACATTAGTTTATTCTTGGTGGGTTTTTTTAAATTCTCAAAATGACAATTATTAAATAATTACCCAGTTTTATGTTAATTTCTTCTCACTTACTTTTAAGCAGTTAATGATATTTTTATAGGTTGTCTTATTAATGACAATTTGCATCAAAAAGCTTTATTCTAACTGTAGATGTCTGGGTTTTTGCATTTAAATCTAATTAATATTTTTATTCTAAATTGGCTCATTCAGGTTTCTTCCTTTTAACAATTGAGCTTTATATATATAATCTATAGAAAGTTATGTTCCCAAAGTCCAGTAGATAACAGAGATCTCTGCCAGAATAATTTAGTTAGTGTTCACCAGTATCTGAGATGCAAGGATCTGTAAACTAATGATGACATAGTGTCATCAATATAACATTTCACAGTACATTAAAAAGATAAATGAATGATTTGATTATAACAGGATGATGATATAAAACATACTGTGAAACATATTGCTAGTTGGATATCACACAGAAAAAAAGAAGGAATCGATGAGGAATAAATTCCTACTATTTCCAACAACATGGTTGTAAGTGGTTGATGATCCTGTTAAGTGAAATGAGCCAGGGGTACAGAGACAACAACCACATGATCACACTCACATGAGGAATCTTCCAAAGGTAATATCATAACACTTGAGATTGAAATAGCAGTTGTTAGATGGTTGGTGAGAAGGGGAAGATGGAGGGACAAATGAGGAAAAGTTGGTCAATTGTACTTTGAATGAACAATTTCTAGTGTGGTTGTATTTGAAACAAAAGCTATTATAATGAAGAAGATTTCAACAACAGAGTTATAGTTAATATTAAGTTTTTTTGTAATGACAACCAAAACGCATAGTTCCCTTAACCGAAGAAGCAATGATATTATTACTATCAAGTGAAATCTATGGAAAAAAGGAACGAAGTCAAACACAGTGTTATTGGTGGTGAAAGTTAATATTTCTACTTGTATTATATAATGAGGATGGCTAACAAATGTAGCTGTGAAACATAGATATTTTGGTTGTGGCTTACGACAAAATTTCAGACAAAGAGCTAGCTAAGACATATCAGTTGGTCACAAATCAAGCTTGTCATCGAGCCCCATATCCTATCACCAGATTGTCTTTCCTCACTAATTCTTGGTTGGCCCAATCAAAATTCAGATATTGTGACTCATACACTTTTGCATTTGTATGGCTCCATTTAGTGTGTAAATGGGTTAGCCGTCCCAAATCTATCTTCTCTGTTTCGAAGCTGATAATGTGTTCCTTAAAGTACCCAGGAAAATTCCTTTAATAAATTAAATAATTCAACTGGGAAACAGCTTGCAAACCTTTTTTTAAAACACTAATTGCCACAGAAACTATTAAAACCCAAAACAATTCACTTGAAAAAGAGTAGGAAAATAGGATAGACTATGACTTCATGTGTTCATTTATTTTATCAGCTGTTATGTGTGACTGTGTCAACTATCTGACATGCTTTGACATTCAAACTGCACTATGAATAAGTACACAGTTATCTATAGAGGAAATATGTACATTCAGAATAAAGAGCACACAGGTAATTAAACTTGGACTTTATGTTCTCAGTGCTAATGATAGCTGTTGGAGTAAATTTCTTGACATTGCTTATTGTAAGATTATTATGGTGAATTCATTTACCTCTTGATGTAGTATGTCTTAAAGGTTAAAGCCAATAATTAGCTATCCTTAATAACTATGCAATATTAAGTACTTATTTTTATCCAATGCCATAGTAAATACTTCTAGATGGTACTTTGGGGAATAGGTGTTTTATAAGTACACACGTGAAAATATTCATTCATATATTTTTTAAAATCACAGGCACCAGTGTATCTGACTCAAGCAGATTTGGAGGATTAGAAAGCATCAGCATGTCACATTCCTTGCTCCCCCTTCTGGTGTTATGTCCCTCTGTGCCCTGACTCTCACACTGCATCCTGAGGCAATAGCATAGAGTGAGGTTTATTTAATCCCATTTTCCACAGTATGGACATCAGTGTTTATCTGCTGTGATGAAGCCTAGTGGATAATAAGATGACTAAGGAAAGACAATAGGAAAGCCAGGTTCAGTGATGTGCACACAGTGAACAGAGCTGAACACGAATGAAGAATAAACTAACATATAGACATAGAATTTCTTAAGTCTTAGATATGCCAGCTGCTGAAATCAGGATAAACCCTCAGAGAATATAGAAACCAAGTCTCACTTTTTTTTATCAGAAACAATATTGTGAATTTGCAAAGCTCCCTAGAAATTCTATTTTTCATTCCTTCCTTAAAATAATGTGATCCAAAGCTAATTTATCTATATTTTATTGTATTGTTCCTCTTCGACAATTATTGGCTCAATCTCATAATGCCTCCTTTTCTATTCTCAGTTCAATCAGCATCAAAAATACAACTGTCTTACATTGTATAAATATCTAGAGATCATTATCCCAAAATTGTTCAATACCTATACTTCCCAGTTCATCAATCTCTTATATCAACTCCTCTGGAATGCAATCTCTTTCCATAAATATATTTCAGAAATCTCCACATTTCTTACACATTTTTCTTTTTATTTCCTATTTCCAGTAACATGTTTGTTTGGCAGAGAGAGTTAATTGTGATATTTCTATGTATGCATTCAAAATACTCAAAAATCCATTCCTTCCACTATTCCTCCTCACTAAGCTTCAGTTTTATTGTTCCATTTTCATGAATTGGTATAATGTACTCCAATAATATTCACCCCACTCTACTGTCTGCTTTTGCTTTCCCTCCTCTTGTTGGCTCTAACCAATAGGGTGGGTTTTTATATATCTACCATTCATTTTTAAAAACACTGATATGGCATTCTACTTTCTGAGTCTGGTTATTTCACTTAGCATGATGATTGATGCATGACTCAGAGAAGCATCAATTATGTGTTTACAAAGCTGTCTTTGAAAGGATCTGATGTTTCTTTACAACTTACATGAGTATTATATTACATTTTTTGGGAAAGAAGACACCATCAATGAGTATGTGTTTTTTTTAATGGAATGGGATACAATAAAAATTATAAAGTAGTTGCCCAATTGTTAGATTTAACTAAAAAGATTGGTACTTTGATATTTTCATCACTTAAAATGATGAGAATGTATTTCATTATTGATATATATTGGCAACTTTTCAGATAATTGTAATCAGTTAATTGTTATCATTCAGTTTGAAGTCAGTTTCTTTTTTTATTATTGTGAAAATACCATACAGAGGGATTACAATTGCATGGGCAAGATAGTGAGTACATTTCTTATCAAGCATTATTGCCTCCTCCTTTGTTTCCTCATACCATCCCTTCCCCTCTCTACCCCCCCATCCCCACCTTTCCACTCCCCACCTTAGCAGGGTATAAAATTAACCCTAAAAATGGCTTTTCTGTATGTCAACAATGAAAAAAGCGTGGCAGAAATCAGGAAAGCAACTCCATTTGTAATAGCCCCACAAAAAATAAATACCTAGGAATTAACTTAACCAAAGAAGTGAAGGACCTCTATGATGAAAACTTTAAAAATCTGAAAAAAGAAATCAAAAAGAAACTTAGAAAGTGGCAAAACCTCCCATGCTCCTGGATTGGAAGGATCAACATGGTGAAAATGGCAATACTTCCCAAGGCTATCTACAAATTCAATGCGATACCTATCAATATTCCAACCTCATTCTTCAAGGAAATATAAGAGGCAATCTAAAAATTCATATGGAACAATAAAAGACCCCGAATAGCAAAAATGATCCTTAACAGAAAGTTTCTTTTTTTAAATTTTTTTGGGTTCGGTCGTGGAGCCTGAACTCTGGGCCTGGGCGCTGTTCCTTAGCTCTTCAGCTCAAGGCTAGCACTCTACCACTTGAGCCACAGCACCACTTCTGGCTTTTTTTCTTTTTACTTATGTGGTGCTGGGGAATTGAACCCAGGGCCTCAGGCATGCAAGGCAAGTGCTCTACCACTGAGCCACCTTCCCAGCCCATAGGAAGTTTCTTTACATTGTTGCTGTTAGCATTTTAGTACAGGTTGCCTTTAGGTTGTATCAACATTAATTAAAACATCCTGAAATTATATTTTTCATTTTTATTCTATTCTTGTTCCTTTATACTAAGAAAATAATAGCTCATCGTAGTAAGTCAGATTTTTTAAAACCAAATCAGAGGAATGAGTAAAGAATACATTTATACATGCAAAGTGTGAACTAAACAAATTTATTAGTTTTTTCTGAGGCCACTGACAAATAATCCCAAACTTGTTGACTTACAACAACAATTTATTTTCTCATAGTTCTGGCAGAATAAAGTCCAAAATTATTATCCATGGGCTCAAGTCAAAGAATTATCAAGACAAGAGGAGATAATAGTTCCTATATTAAAAAGTTAGTTTTATTACTGATCTCAATAGGAATGATTATTAGGAATGCAATGCACTTTCAATTGAAAACAGGTCACCACTAGGGCAAGAATGTCAGTTATTTTTAACTTGGCACAGGTTTTCATTGAAGTATAAAGTGTTTTAAGTCTGCCCAGGGACTAGTCAACAGGCACTCACTGTCTGACACATAAAGGAATCTTACTGAATGGCATTTGACCAGACTCTATGCCATGGCTTACTGGCTTTGGTTGGTGTGGTAAAGATTTACTCTTTAGAACTCTTCCTTGATCCACATTAGGCCGGAATGAATCCTTAGTTGAGTAAAGTTCTTTAAAAAAATAAAAACCTATATTGTGACATTCCATTAACTTGATGGGTCATATGGGCTAGGCAGAAAGTTTCATTACAATTATTTTTCTTCTAAAACAATCTGTAATCTCATACATACAGGTTCCCTTTTTATTTCCCAAATGTTCATGGCTAACTGCTATCATTCAACACCGTAAAACCTTTTAGGGAAGGCAAATTCAATCTTTGGTTACTTCTTGCTGATGGGGGGCCTATGCTGGAAGACTTATAAAAGCCCTTTACATTTGGTTCATATACTCCTTGTGACTAATTACATTCCTTAACCATTGTAACTTACTCGTATATCAATCCACCAAATATATTCAAGAAGCAATTGTACTATTTTGATAGAACATGCCTCACAAAAACCAAAAGGTTAAACTGCAGACATAATGATATTTGTTTTTTTGGTAAAATTTCTGTTTTATACATTAATGATTAAAGGGGAATTTTATAATTCCTTTACTGTTTCCAAGTTCTGATATATTCAGTCTTCTGCTAATAATACTACTACTGAGAAGTAGTCTAGAATGATGTAAAAATCATAGCTTTCTTAAAAATTGTTATTACAACGGTGATGTAGACAGGTGTTACAGTTACATAACTTAAGTATTTTTTAATAGTGTCACCTCTTACCTCAGTTTCTCCCAGTTCATCTCTCCTAGACCTCATCTCCACAATTGGTATAGTTTCATTTTCAACATAGTGTCTAGTGAGTATTACTGCTGTATTTGTTCACCTTTTATCCCACTATTTTTGTGCTCCCGCATTCCCTCCTCAAAACAGATAAACATACATACAAGAGGTATAGAAATTTAAAAAAGGTAGAGAAATTTAAAAAAAAGCAATAAAGAAGAAAAACCAACAAAACAAAAGGCAAACTAACAAAACCCTCTTGTTTCATTTGTTGGTGTCCATTTCTATAAACATCATTTTATATAATCATATGCACATAACTATTGATCCTTTGTGATCCTTTCCTAAGAATATTCTCCTTTGGTCTCAGTGTATTTATTTTTATAAGCACTTAACTTTCACAGTTCATGGTTATAGATTTATAGGTTTATAGTTTACTTTTATAGACTTATAGGCTCATTTTAGTTACTAAAAATGAGGGAAATCAACGTAATCTATATTTCTTTAGGACTGGCTTAATTTGCTCAATATAGTTTTTTCTAAGTCTTTCCATTTCCTTATGCATGGCGCAATATTATTCCTTCTGATGGAAGCATAGAATTCCACGGTGTGTGTGTGTGTGTGTGTGTGTGTGTGTGTGTGTGTGTGTGTGTCACATTTTTCTTGATCCATTCCTCCCCTGAGGGACATTTGGGTTGATTCCATATCTTCGCTATGATAAACAATACTGTAACAAACTGTGCTATGCTGGTGGCTTTAGGATAGCCTTGTTATAATCTTTTGGGTAAATGATCAGGAGTGGGACTGCTGGACCATAGGGGACCTTGATGTTTAGTTTTTTGAAGAACCTCCATACTGCTCTCCAGAGTGGTTGAAACAGTTTACATTCCCATCAACAATGGTCCCTTTTGACCACATCCCTGTCAGCATATGTTATTGTTTGTTTTCTTGATAATGTTCATTATAACTATAGTGAGATGGAATCTCAATGTGATTTTAATTTGGATTTCTCTTATAGCCAGATTCGTTGAACATTTCTTCATGTGTCCATTGGCCAGTGTTATTTCTTCTCATGAGATATTTTTAAGTGTTTAGCAAACCTATTATTTAGTTTGTTGTTTCTTTGAAGGTTTACTTTGGGGAGGGGGATAAAAAATTAAATCATAGTTGTAGTAAACAGTTCTTTTTATTTAAGTGCATCTTTGTTGATTTGTTCTGTAAGTAACTTTGGGTGATTTTTCTCTATGTTATAGATTTTGAGAACTATTCTTTTCCACTTTAACTTTTTCACTGTCAGAAAGTCTACACATTACATCAAACTCATCCCATTATCAAAACATCCATACTTCATATAGAACAAAGCACTTATCCTAAGACAAGATTAAGACTCCACCTTCTGTCTTACTCAAGTCATAGAAGATACAAAATAATTAACTTTTGACAGCAGGCTCCCTGAATTTCCATAACTGATGATTCCAGGATTCTCAGATAACATGACAGCTCATTTGGCCTGATGATTATTAGAATTCTTTTAGGAGTCTCAATATCCTGCAGACACTTTATTCTCCTTCCTGGATACCCTTATTTAATCAATTCCTTAAGCTCGCATTAGCATACTCAGCAACTTTAGGAATTTGTGTTCTCTCTCAAAGACAATTAGTAATTTGTGATTAAGCAGGAGTTAGAGGCTTATAAACTTTGTGTACATGGAGAATTATTCATTCTAAGTATAAAGTATGGATCAGAAAAGGTAAAATTACAGATGGGAAGGGTAATAACAATTTTTATTAAAATACATGCAGTGGAAAGTTAAATACAATTCGATCACTAATAGCATAGAGAAGCAAATATATGCATAGAATGAAGAAAATGAGTTATAAGAGTTTTGAAACTGATTTGAACTGAAACTAATACAAGATTGAAGTTGCCTATAATATTAGCTAAATTGTCTGTATTTTGCTTTTAGTTGTTCTTATTTTGTTATTGTTTCCTTTCTTTGTCTTGCTGTTTATCTGTCTTTAGGCGGGTAAGGAAGGACATAGAAATAGAGGTACAAAGGATTAACAAATGCAGCAGTGGTACTCACTAGACAATATGTTGAAAATGTACAATTTGTTGGCAGAGCCAGGAGGAAAAAACTGGAAGAGAGCTAAGGAAGGAGTGACATTGCCCAAAAGGAATTTGACTCATTATCTGACTTATAAAATGGTAACCCCTCTGCACATCACCTTAATAAAAACAATAAAAATTAGCTAAATCCATGGGCTATGGGCCAATTGGTCAAGGGCAAATTACTGCCCTTATTTGCTGCCAATCACATTCCAGTCTCTTATGTCATTTATCCAACTAGTCAACTACAGATGAAAGGCAATTCATGTTCTTTTAACACTTAAACATTATTTTTCTCCCTTCGTAGAAATTACAGAAAGAATTAAGCATCATTTTTCTATTAGAACAGCTGAATTTCAAATGTTTTTGTTCTTTACATTGTAATCTGTATTTACAGGACTACCATTAGAACTCATGGATTGCATGTACTAGATACTCTACTACTGAATCTACAAGTTTACTCCCTAGAAAATCTTTTTCTTGCCTCAAATTTCTCAATATATAGATGTAAATATTTTCTAAAAAGTTAAATTATTAAGTATTTAAAAATTCAACTATTCATGCTGAGAGAAATGTTGCTTAAGACCTGAATTTTTTTCAATATCAGCCATGAAATCCTAGCATCTTTATAATAACTAAGGCAATCCACTTTCTATTTTAACATGTTGTTCTACGTGTAGAGAGCTACACATTGTTGAAGAAAAGTTTAAAAGTTGATATGTCAAAGTGAAAACATTTCATTATTCCAAACATGTGAGAAAATATAAATTTAAGGCAGGTTTGAGACTACAATTACCCTTATCTATTTCAGGATCATAGTCAACAAATAACTGTCCTGAGATCCTTTCCAATATTCATATTCTTCCTCTCCAGAATATGGAAATAATTCATACAGGATATACAATGAAATTTGAATACTTCTAAGAATATCTGAAGGTTTAACAATGCCATGATCAAATTTAAAACAAGACATTAGATATATATCATTTTATTTGTTTCTGATTTTTATCTAGTTTTAAAATCGATGCTCACAGGTTTTTATGATTACCCTGTTCATGATTCAATTTGAAAAATAAGTCCAATATTTCTAATCCTTTCCTCCAATCTTCACTAGAATTACAGTTTTGAATAATACAAACATATATAAATGTACATATGATCTGGATTACATATTATTGCATATGACTACATTATTAATACATCTTGTATTATCAATATATTGTTCCATCTATTAATAATATATTCTGTATAATTACTTATCCAAAAATAATATGTAAGTATACATTGTATATAATTATACATCATATAATTATTGTCATGCACTTTTATTAATAAATTATTGTTTCTATATTACATATAGGATTCCATACACATATGTATAAAATTATATGTGATCTTGATTACACACCACATATATATATATATCCATATGTATGCATCTATACATATACATATACATACATTTCATTTTCTCTTGCGAAAGATGATTGGAATTGACTTCCTTACGGGACATTATTTTTTTAAATGATAATATTCTAAGACATTCAGCTGAGGTTAAATCAGTAGTTATTATTTATCACTTCGTACAAATTCCCTGAGTAGTCTAAAGAAAGCATTTGATGTTCAATTTGGTTTTCAGCCAAGCCATTCAGCAAAATTCTTTTCCAACATCCTCTCCAAGCATGTAGGCAAAGGAAAGTAAATGTCTTTGAAGCTTATTATCAACAATAGGGTCCTTATCCAATGCATTAGCACCAATAATAAAAGCAAAGTATTCTCAGACCAAAGGCACAGAATCTACTCATGGCCTAGAGCTATTTCCATAAATCAACTCATGATCTTTTAAGTATAGTGCATCCAATTAACTGTAAGTAAAACTTCATAAATGCTTAGAAAATTTTCCCAAAGAAATGATAGTTAAAAATCACTTCCTGATAACAATCATAACTGTCTCTTACCCTTTGTCTCCAAAGGCTTGACCATGGTTCAAAGGCTTAATTTTTATAGTCCAATAGTCACAAAGTGAAAAACAAGGATTTATCTATCAATGGCAAAGATAGGTATACATTTTATCACCCATAACAACAGTTTTCCTTCAAATACCTTAGGCCCAATGGAAATCTATTGCTACTTTTAGGAGAGACTTACAAGCCATTTCTAATTTACAGTCATCATCAGTGAAACTCACAATCCCGAGCAGCAATGATTCTAGATTTGTGAGAAGAAGTGTCCCATGCAGATAGAGTTACCCACCTGCGTTGCTCCTGTGTCCTAGCTGTTTAATCTTCTGCCAGTTCCAGCCAATCAATGTGTCTGGCTTGTCAGTGTCAGGTTGACAAGGTGTTTGCAGTAGCAATTTTTATGTGGTGTGCTCACTTTTACCTACACATAATGTTTTTGCATTTCCCTGGTGGGGAAACTGTCTGCATCAAAATTCAGCTAAAGTCAATACTTTGCATGGAACCATTTTGTAAATGAGCTATCACTAATTAGAGCCCTTTCAGAGTGTAATGGATACACAAATAGCGTGTCATCCATCCCCAGTAAAGTTCAAACTTTGTTAAAGGGGATTATAAAACCTATTTTTTTGGCTAGGTGCTAGTGTCTACCTCTCCAGAGACTGAAATCTGAGGATTGGAGTTCAAAGACAGCCCAGGCAAGAAAGAGACTCTTACCTCCAACTAATCATCAAAAAGCCAGAAGTGCAAGTGTGGCTCAAATGGCATAGCATTACATCTTGGGGACATTGCCCAGGCCCCGAGTTCAAGCTTCAGGTCCAGGAAAAAATGTAAGTTAAAAATAATGATTGCCATTTGATATCAGATGAATAATAAGAATAATATTATTTTGATCATTCTTTATAATGTCACTGATATATTAATATTAACATTAATTTGTTCAATATATTATTTAGACAGTAGAATAGTGCTTCATGTCAGCAGAGCAAATATCTTATCTGGACTTCTGGGGTGTCTGAATAATTAGCAAATTTGGATAAGTGGCCAGGAGTGGAATTGCTGGGTCATAGGAAAGCTTGTAGTCTTTTGAGTAACTTCCATACTGCTTTTCAGAGTGGTTGGACAAGTTTACACTCCCACCAATGGTGCAGTAGTATTTCCTTTGGCCACATCTCTTCCAGCATCTGTTGTTATTAGATTTCTTGATTAGAGCCATTCTAACTGGGGTGAGGTGGAAGGAATCTCAATGTTGTTTTGATTTGCATTTCTTTTATGGCCACAGATAGGGAACTTTTTTTCATATGTCTATTTGGCTTCCTTTCTTCTTCATCTGAGAAGTCTTTATTAATTGATTTGTTGTTTCTTTGAGTGTTTATTTTTTGAGGGGGTATTTTATTTTTTAGCTATAAGTGTATTTTAGATATAAGACTCTTGTTTGATGCATAGCTAGGAAAAAAAATCTTCTCCTGTGAGTTTTCTATTTATCTTATTAGCTATGTCCTTTGCCATACAGAAACTCTTCAGTTTGATGAACTTTTATTTTTCCAGTCTTTCTTTGATTTGTTGAGAATCTGCATCTTTAATAAGGAGTTTTTGGATTTTTGTTTTTGTCATTTTGGGGGCTTAAACTCTAGGCCTGGGCACTGCCACTGAGAAATTCAGCTCAAGACTAGTGTTTTACCATTTTGAGCCACAGGATCACTTCTGGTTTTCTGGTGGTTAATTGGAGGTAAGTCTCACCGACTTTCCTCCTAAGCTGGATTTGAAAGACGATCCTCAGACCTCAGACTCCTGATTAGCTAAGATTACAGGCTTGAGCCACCGGCGCCCAGCAATTAGGAGGTTTGGATCTGTGCCTAAGAACCTTAGTGTTTCCAATATCCCTTCCTTTAATATTTTCATGGTATCTGAGTTGATTCTGGTGCAGGGTAAAATGCAAAGTTATAACTTCAGTTTTCTGTACAGACGCAGCCAATTCTGCCAGCACTATTTGTTGAAGAGGCAATCTTCTTCCATCCTATGTTTTTGGCTCCCTTAGCAAATACTAAGTGGCTATGGGTCTGTGGGTTCATTTCGGGATCTTCCGTGCAAGCCTATTCGTATGCTAATACCATGTTTTTGTTTGTTTCTTTTTTTAAATTTTAGTATGGCTTTGTAATGATGTTTAAAGTTTAGTATTTATATTCTTCTAACACTGTTCTTCCTCTTAAGGATTGTTTTTGCTCTTTGGTGTCTTTATTTTCCATATAAACTTTTGGATTGCTTTTTCTATATCATTGAAGAATGTTGTTGGGATTTTGGTCGGTATTGCATTGAATTTGTAGATAGCTCGGGGAATTATCGTCGTATTCATGATGTTAATGCTTCCAGTCCAGGTGCGTAAAAAGTTTTTCTATATCATTAAATCTGCTTTAATTTCTTTTTTTCAGATTTTTAAGGCTTTCATAACAAGGCACCTTCTTATCTTTGGTTAATTCCTAGTTATTTTTTTGAGGCTACTACAAATGGAGTTGCTTTCATGATTTCAGTCTCGATCTTCTCATTATTAATATACAGAAAAGCTGCTGATTTATTTATTTATATTTAATAATTTTTTTTGTCGGTCATGGGGGCTGAACTCTGGCCTGGGTGCTGTCCCTCGACTGGTAGGGCTCAAGGCTGGAGCCCTACCACTTGAGCCATAGCACCACTTCCAGCTTTTCTGCTCATGCAGAATCAAACCCAGGGCCTCATGCATGTAAGGCAAGCACTCTACCGCTGAGCCACCTTCCCTGCCCAAGCTACTGATTTTTGTTGGTTAATTTTATGCCCCTCTACTTTGCAGAAGATTTGAATTAGCTCTAGTAGCTTGGTGGAGTAGTCTAAATGGTCCTTTAAATATAGGATCATGTCGTCTGCAAAAAGAGATGGTTTTCGTTCTTTCCCTATTTGGATCCTCTTTATGTTTTTCTCTTGCCTTGGTGATCTTTTAATGAATTCCAGTACTATATTGAAAAGGGATAAGGGAGTGGACAGCCTTATCTCTTTCCTGATTTTAGATAAAATGATTTCAACTTTCCACTATTAAGTATAATATTGACTGTAAGGATGTCACATAGAGTTATTAGATAGAGGAATGTTCCATCGAAAGCAGTATGGACATTCCTCTGAAGGCTAAACATAGAGCTTCCCTATGACTCAACAATCCCACTACTCGCCGTTTATCCAATTGACTGCAAAGAAGGCCACCCTCAAATGACCAACAAAACCATGCTCATTGCATCATTGTCTGCCATAGCCAAGATATGGAATCAACATACATGTCCACAGCTCAGTGGACCAATTGATCACAAAAATTTGGAATTTATGTTTCCACCAGAAGGAATAATATTGAGCCATTCATAAGGAAATGGAAAGAGTTGCGGAAAATTATATTAAGTGAAGTAAGCCTACCCAAAGAAATAGGTTGCATTGATTTCCCTCATTTCTGGTAACTAGAAGGTGGAAATAAGTCTACAAGTAAACACACTGTATAGCAAAAGACAAAAAAATCACACTTGGACATCATAAATTATGCAGGAGTCTAGAAATTCACACAATGAAACCAAAGAAGGATATTCTTAGGAGAGGATCACAAAGTCCCAATAGCTATGTGCATGTAGTCTATATATATATATGACTATATATGGACTATATATAATCTATATATAATCATATCTATATAGACTATATATGGACTACTATATATAATATATAGTATATATAAAATAATATAATATATAGTCCATATATAGTCATATATATAGACTATATGCACATAGCTATTATATGATTCTTTAAATATTTATTGAAATGAACTCAAAAGCATAGAAACAAGCAGCTTTTTGTCAGTTTTTTTTTGTTTTCTACTTTGTCAGTGCTTTTCATTTGTATAATTTTTGCCTTGTATATAAATTTATCTGATTTTAGGAAGGAAAGGAGGAGCACAGAAATAGTGAGACAAAGGGTGAACAAATGCAGCAATGATATTCACTAGACACCATACTGAAATGAACTGTATAGCTTGGGAAGGAGGGGATCAGGAGGGAAAAAGTGGGAGAAAACAAGGGAAGGGCTGACACTGTTCAAAAGGAATGTACTCATTAGCTGACTTATGTGACTGTAATCCCATTGTACACAAGCTTTACAACAATAAAAATTTTAAAAATAATAATAGGAATATTTATTATGATTATAATACTGTTTCTAGGGAAGTTCTTCCATCTATTTGGTTTTGTAAGTTATTGTAGTGTAGTCAAATATGATGTGATTAAATCATCTTGGAGTGGAAAAATGGGTAATATATTTTTATATTACATACAGGAAACAAAAGCAGAATACTTAGGAGCAATATTCAGAAATATTGCTACTGCGTATACAACTAATAATGTCTTATATGTTAGCAAACATTCACTTTCTAAGTCTAGGTAATTAGATTCCTTCTCTTTTGTTGCTATGTTTTTATGTCACAAAGATGCATCTTAAAAACATTGACACATATTGAAAATATTGACCTAACATAGTTAATGTCTGTTAAATGGAAACTATTGTTTATCTTTATTAATATTTTACTGTAAGCAAATATAAAGAAGTAAGATGCATAACTCAGTTTGACATTCCTCTATTTAATAACTCTGACATTTGTTATAATGATTTTTACAAATGGATTATAACTGATTTGCTTCTGTAATTAAATTCAGTATTTGTGTCATTTATGGTTCTGAAAGCAGATAATATATAGATGTTCCAGCATATACATTAAAGTAAAATATTGAGAAGAAAATATGTTAGCAAAATTAAAATCATTCGTTAAAAATTCAATAAATACCCCCAATCTGTTCATGGTTTTGTTTTAAATTTCTTTAAAAATTTTGAATTTGTTATTTTTTTTTAACAAATAGAGATGTTTTGGGCAGATGTAATTTCTCTGTGTAGGTAGGTTTTAAAAATAATTCATTTGATTATTTTACTCTCATTTTTTAGTTGCTGCAAATTTGGCTTTTTTCTTCTTCATTATCATTTAATTGTATGGTTTTCTCCTTAGTTATATGGCTCCATTGGATCACTTGCCTAATGCCAGATTTGATACCTACCACTGCAACAAATAATGAATATCTAAATAAAAGCAAAATGTATCATTTTACACATTATACACTCACTCTCCTGCCAATTAATATTTAAGTCAACTTTCATTCATTACAGCAAATAAATCTACCATTGCCCTTAAAGAAAGAATCCTAGGCTTTATCAAGTAGAAACTCAATTCCTTCTCTGGAAGCTGTTAAATCTCTTCCCTCATGCCAGATGTTCTTGTATCTACAGATATTATGCTAGTTTCCACTGTTGAGGATATTTCCCAAATTCAGTGTGAATGCTAGCTCTAGATTGTGAGGGGGAAAACTCCATCTCTGTTACCATGTTAGACCAAGGTTAAAATTTCCCTTTGTCATATAATCTTCTTGCAAGACGTGGATCTGATACTTATAGCTTGCATCAATCACACTGAATTGTGGAGAACATTAAATAAGTTAAGATGTGCAATCTGTTTGACCAGTGCCTGGCAGTTAGGGTCCCAATATCATTGACTCCTGTATTTATTTAGGCTTTTGTTATTTCATATTTTGATTTTTATTACCTTTGAATAATTGGACAGAGGAGCTTCAATTCAATATGTCAGTTTACAAGTACAATGCAACTTGATCAAAGTTGTATTTCTTCTCCATCTCTCCCAATCCCACATGTCCCCTCAATTTACTTAGCTCCATTTTCACACATACACCCTGAATATTAAGACAGCATTTTGATTTTATGGTTTCTAGCAAGAAATATTTTTAAAATAATAGTTTTCTTTTTACTATGGTGGATAAGAGAGCCTATCTTCATCCTTCACAATGTTTCTTGCAATCTACTCAACTATGCTTTTCCTTTTGGTTTGTTTTTTTCTTCTTGCTCTTGTTCCTAGTGTATTTATAAGGTACCATGTGATTATTTTTGGTGCTTTGTATGTTCCTCCCAACGGTATAACCCCTGTTTTTACTGTATTTGATGTCAGTTTAATTTGGGGAGGGGAAGGGAAAAAAACAAAATGTTTAAATAGAGATCCAGGTTGACCCATTGTAACCATGAGACGTACAAGACACTGTTGAACACTGAACTTTACAAATTAGGCTGGAGGGCGGGAGTGTAGTTGTGGAGATGGGAGGGAAGGGATGGTAGGAGAAAAACAAAGGAGGAGGCAACAATGCTTGATAAGAAATGTACTCATTACCTTGCTCATGTAATTGTAACCCCTCTGTACAGTATTTTCACCATAAAAAACTTATTAAGAATATTGCAGGAAATTGTCATTTATTTTGATCTCATACCATGAGGCATAAATCCAGCTTGTTTCCTTTCTATGTAACAATAATCTAATCATAATTTACTCAAAGAATCAAATAAGTGCCAGGCTGGGACGGTGGGTCAGTGGTAGAGCGCTTGCCTTGCATTCTTGAGGCCCTGGGTTCGATTCCTCAGCACCACATAAGCAGGAAAAAAAAGCCAGAAGTGGCGCTGTGGCTCAAGTGGTAGAGCGCTAGCCTTGAGCTGAAGAGCTGAGGGACAGCGCCCAAGCCCAGAGTTCAGTCCCACGACCAGTCCCCCTCCCAAAAAATAGAATCAAGTAAGTGCTATAGACTATTATTTCAGTATTTAAGTAAATTGCTTATTTTTCCATTTTATAAATTTACATACATATTAAAATGTTCTTCCATCTCATTATTTTCTTGCAATTGTCTATAAGACAGTCTCTCAATTAATGAAGCCTGGTTATATCACACTTCTTTATCACGTTCTGGTTCCAGTTTACCTACTTTATTTTGCAACTTTAGTTCCCTTTTAAGTTTTTATTCATAACAAATTATAGAATATACTCAAGGAGTTGAAAACTTCCAAAAATTGACATTTCTAATGGGAATAAATAAAATATGTTAAGTATTTTGATGGAAACTTCAATGAATACCATTTTTTTCATCCAAAATGCATTGTATTTCCCTTTCTCCCTCCTCTAAATTTTCAATTGTCCCTCTGTCACTTGAATGATTCTTGCCACTCCTATTCTTGTACTATTACTTTTTCTTGGTATTATTAAAGGGGTAATATAGCCTGTTTTTAAGGTTGAATTATACAATGTACCATGTTCCATTGCTCACACTTGAATACACATAATGCATTTTTATAGTACTCACCTGATCCCCCTCTCCTTCCCCATATTTTTCCTTATTTCCTATGAAATATTTTTGTGTATGCTGGTCCTAGAGCTTGAGTTCATATTCTGGATCTTGTCCATGAGCATTTGTGCTTAAGGATAGCACTCATTCACTTGAGAAACAACTCTACTTCCAGCTCTTTGGTGAGTTAATTAGAGACAAGAGTTTAATCTAAGCATATAAACAATATTCAGAGTACCAAAATCAAATACAGTGACAACGGGATAAACCATAGGAAAAATACACAACAGAAACATGAAAATCACGTAGTACATTAAAAATGGCAACAAAGAAAAACCTCTTGTTTCCATGTTGTGGACTTCATTTCACTTAGTATTATCTTATATGGTCATATGTACATAGCTATTGAACTATTCTGTTCATATACTAGGAGTATCCTAGAAATATACTAATTATTACAAATGAGGGAAAGCATGGAGCCTATGTTTCTTTGGCTGGCTTACTTCACTTAATATGATTTTGTACCCTGGGTATTGTATATATGTTTATTTGAATTAGAGAAGGGAAAGGGAACAACAAAATGGTGAAACAAAGGCTAAGGGCAAAGCATTGCAATGGCAATATTCACAAGAAAATAGGTTGAACTGATCTGTACAACTTAGAGGCGGGAGTGAGGGGGAATTGGAAGAAAAAGGAGGGGGGTAATAAGTTCAACAAGAAATGTACTCATTATCTTACATATGAAACTGTAATCCCTCTGTCTATCACCTTGACAATAAAATTAAATTAAAAAAAAAGAGTTTCATGAACTTTCCTGCTTTGGCTAGTTTCAAACCATGATCCTCAGATCTCAGTACCCTGAGTAGCAAGGAATACAGATGTGAGCTCCACACTGACTTTTAAATTATAATAATTTAGTTATGTCCTATAGTAATTTCAAATTTGACCTTGTTTTCTGAGCACTTCATTTTTCTGTAGGAACTATACCAGCCCTGCTTTTGATCATATTCCAGTTTTTGTAATATTTATGCTTTTTATTTTCTTGTAGCTAAGTAGTCATTTTTTTGAACCAGAATCCTCAGCTTCTTGTCAATGTCTAGAAGCATGAAGAATAAGGGGATGGTAAAACATCATTTACAATTAGCCTTAGAAGGATCTACTTCAAGCCTCTTCTACCTTATAATTGATGCTGCTGAGAAAAGAAAATCCCCCTTACAGGAAAACTACATTTGTGGAGTTATGTGCAGACCTAGGCCTTACAACACTGGTCATCAATGTAGTTCATCGGTCCCCAGGCACATGAAAATACGTGTTACTTCAGTTCAATGAAAAGTCTTATAGTATATTTCCATGGATGTGGAGGCTAATAAAATAGCTGAAGAAAACCAGTGACAGTCACAAGGAAGCTATGGGATGCTTAATTAGCTCTGACTTCCTGGCTTTTCCTGTAGCAAATATCGTGAAATCATCCCTCCAGTTATCTTCTAAGTAAGAAAGAAAAGGCAGCGCTCTGAACACTGAAACATGCTTTTAAATCTCCACATTTCATTCTTTTTTAACTTGAAGCCATCCCTTTTCTCTATCTCATGATAAACTTTTAATTGAAATAGATAAAAAGTTATTTTCTGATATTAATGATAGAGTAATTCCTTGAAGTAATTCCATCATGAATCATATAGAATCCTCATCTGATGATAAAAAATTATAGCACGCATAATAACAATACCCAGTAATAATGGAAATGTCTCAGTTCCATAGGTTTTTGTGAAACATTGATTTTCCAACAACAATCAGATCATCCTTCATTTATTTATTAATGGTTTGATTTATTGTTCTTGTTTCTAATGAATGTATTAACTTCTGTCTTATCAATAGATCCCAGGAGAAAAGCGTACATTTATTGTTTATATCTCCCTCTTCCCACATTGTTTTTTTTAAAATAAACCTTTAGTAAGTATTTTTTTAAGTTTTTTTTATCTTTATGGAAAAGGCTACAGTTACATAAATAAGGTAATGAGTACATTTGTTTTTGAGCACTGTTACCCCCTCCCTCATTTTCTCCCACTTACCCCTCCCATCTCCTTTCCCCTCCCAAGTTGTGTGATTCATTTTCAACATAGTGTTAATCAAAAAAAATATCAATGTGGCTTTAGTTCACCCTTTTTCCTGCTGTTTCTCTAATTCCAGTTCCTTCCACAGATCAGACAATCTTACAGACAAGACACAAGGTACAGAAAGTCAAAAGAAAACAAACTACATACAGGACATAAAAAAACCTCTTGTTTCTATATCTTGGAGTTCATGTTGTTACACCTCATAATATACGGTCCTGTGCACTTAGCAATTGGGTTATTGGAATTCCATGTTAAGAATATCACTGACATATTCTACTTTTTACAAATGAGGGAAACCAAAAAACAAACCGACAAACAAATGAGGGAAACCATGTATACAACTTTTCTTTAGGTCTGGCTTTCTTTGCTTAATATTACTTTTTCTAGTTCTTTCCATTTCCTTATGAATAGGGCAATGCCATTCTTTCTGATGGAAGAATAAGTATCTTTAAGATTGTTGCTGGGATCTAGTGGCTTATCCTTGTAATCCCAGGTGGTCAGGAGGCTGAGATGATGTCTGTAGTTGGAAGTCAGTCCAGAGGGAAAAATGTATGACATCTCATCGCCAATTAATCAGCAAAAACAAAAAAGGGGGGAGGGGTTGTTCAAGTGCTAGAATGTCTTTGTTGGGACAAAAAACTAAGCAAGCATTCAAGGCCCTAGTTCAAGTCCTTGTTTACCTTTGTTTTTGTGTACCTGTACCTATAACACGCAGTCATGCCCTATGAATATGTGGATCAATATGAGTTCATTCTACTCCGTTCTTTCACATCCTGACTTGAATAATTTACAGTTGTTAGATCTGAAATTCGCTTAATAAATCAAAATTCAAAAAAATGATAAAAAGCTATGGGTCCAAATCTATTTTAAACTGCTATAAAAATGCCAAGAGGAAAGAATAAACAAAATAAGAACATGCTGATCAACACTGTAAATCAATTTCTAAAGGCTATAACTGAGTAACTAGACACTATTCCAAAAAAAAAACAACTTGATTCTGATTTCTGAGTGAACTAAGTCAAGACCAGAAATGCAAAGCATGTTTTTTCTCTTTTCATAATGTGGATATGCGGGTGTTAGGCCCAAACTACTACCTATTAGGTAAACATACACAGGGACAAATACATATATTCACAAACTGACTGAAGTATAGTGCAGGCAGGAATGAAACTCACGATGTCAACCTTGTGAACAATTGACTGACCGTTTAACAACACATATCAATATCAGGAAGCTGCCACAGGTAGTGAATGGGGAGGTGTTAGTGGAAGGAGAGTAATGAATAAGAAAGGGAAGGGCTGAGGAATAGTCATGATACCAATGCACATAAGTGGAAGAGGAAAGTATGTGGTTTGTAAGGAGAGGGTAAGTGGAAGTAAGTATGACAGTGTGTTTCTGATGGAGGCGTACTATACTATAAATGACATGTGAGAGAGTAATCCCCTGTACAGCCATGTGACATTTAAAAAATGTAAGTTAAATATAATCCATCAAATCTATATATTCATCATGATGGTATAATATTTGCAAATATAGGTGGCTCACAGCCCAAATATATAAGTAACAATTAACAAAAGAGATCGAGAAAAACTTACAATATCACTTGAGTTTGTAAACATTTATCTCGGGAATTAAAGATAAACAGAGAAATTTTAGTTAAGTGCCAATATTACATGATGCTCATCCATGAGATTTGTGAGATTGACTATTGTCTTACACTTCAAAAATCTGAATTAAATGTTTTGCACTTTCCAGTGGCAACATAAATTAAAAATTGATTAGACACAAGAACTGTATGACATCATTCATGAAGAATTGGAAAAAAAAACAGTAATGACATAGCCCTTACTAGTAGGCCAATAGTTATTGTTCATACAATGTTTACTCCAGTTATTAACAATTAACTATTGTAGTTATTCTAGTAATTATGCAGAGCAGAAGAGGATGGAATGGGAAAGATGGATCAGTAGAAAATGAATTACTTGTACATAGAGTTAAGAAGTCCTGGTGTAACGTGGCAGACAAGGGCATCCAAAGATAATTGTTAATGCACTATATATTTCAGAAAAGCAATAATAGAGAGATTTTGCATTTTATGTATTTAATTTAAAAAATAAAATACTAGTAATAAACTATATGAAGTTAAAATGAAGTCAGAGTTGCTGCTCTGAAAAAGTTCATGCACTTGGATAACCTCCTAGCAAAGAAATTAGCAATGTCAGCAACAAAGGAGGGTGTATCATTCTATATCTCACAGACAATAAAAAGGAGAGCATTGCAATATAACGACAGCTTTTTGAGAACAACTTGACAAGTATGATAAAATGGAGGCATTGTTTGAAAAACACAACATGTCAAATCTGACATGGATAAAATAGAAAATCTGCAGAGCTATATATGTATGTTCAATCAATTTAATTCACTACCAAATTATTTTCAAAAGGGAAGCTCTATTTTTCCTTCGTGAATTCTGTCACATTTGTTGGTGAAACAAATACTTTGTCACACAGATTCCTTTGTCGTATGGAAGAGGGTGACTGTTTGCCACTTGTAACTTCACTCAAACATCACGATGACTCTTTAGAAAAGAAAAATACCACCCAACATACTTTGTAAGGGCACAGACACTGTTTAGAAAAAATATTAGAGGGCTGGGAAGGTGGCTCAGTGGTAGAGTGCTTGCTTTGCATTCATGAGGCTCTGGGTTCGATTCCTTAGCACCACATAAGCAGAAAAAGCCAGAAATGGCACTGTGGCTCAAGTGGTAGAGTGCTAGCGTTGAGCCAAAGAAACTCAGGGACAGCGCCCAGGCCCTCAGTTCAGGCCCCATGACTGACAAAAAACAAAAAACAAAAACTATTAGACTGTTTAGAAAAATATTATTAAATCTAAGCGTTACATTTTAAATACTTGAAACTCAATACAGTTTGCCATTCAAACTATAATTTATAATTTACAAATTTTATGCAGCAAGTTCACCAGAAAGAACAACCCAGTTTGCATTAGAGGCAAAATCATGATATATTATAAGCACAAATTAAACCCTTGTTTTCCTCTTTAGTCTATTTCCTAAGCAAAATGATGAAAAATGCAATTTCTTTTCTTCACTGTTTTTTATTGCAAAAATACTGTACAGAGGGGTTACAGTTGCATGATCAAGGTAATGAGTACATTTCTCATCAAGCATTGTTACCTCCTCCTTTTTTCCCCTACTATCCCTTCCCTCCCACCTCCATAACTACAAGCCCCACCCACACCTAAACTTTAAAGTTTGTTTTTCAAAATAGTGTCTTGTACATTTCATTGTTGCAATGAGTCAACCTGTATCCCTATTTAAACATTGTGTTTTTTCCCTTCCCCTCCCCAAATTATACCAATATCAAATACAGTGGAAACAGGGGTCATACTGTGTGGGAGGGACATACAAAGCAACAACAAAAAAATCACATGGTACCTTCTAAATATGTTAGAAACAATAGCAAGAAAGAAAAAAAAAACACTTGTGTCCCTATTTTGGGGGGTTCATTTCGCTTAGCTTCATCTTATCTGGTCTTATATATATAGCTTTTGACCTTTTCTACTTGTCCAATATATACTAGTTTTCTCACTTAATATAATTTTTTCCAAGTCTTTCCATTTCCTAACAAATGGGGCAATGATATTCTTTTTGATGGAGGGACAGAACTTATATATATATATATATATATATATATGTAGATGTATGTACATATATATATAATCTACATATATATATATATTCTTGATCCACACATCTACTGAGGGGCATCTACAGCTTGGTACTGGCACAAGAAGAGACCTCAGGACCAATGGAATAGAATTGAAAGCCCAGAAATGAACCCACAGATCTATAGGAAAAATTGGTTAATCACCTGTAGAAAACTAAAGCTAGATCCTAACATATCACCCTGTACCAGAATCAACTCCAAAGTCCTCAAAGTCAAAGCAGACACCCTGAAAACATTACAGAAAGGAATAAGAGAAAGCCTAGGTTTCTACCTTTCAAAGAAAGATTGGAGAAATGGGATTGCATGAAATTGCAGAGCTTCTCCATGGCAAAGGACATAGCTGACAAGATCAATAGAAAGCCCACAGATTGGGAGAAGATCTTCACTAGCTATACAATGGACAAGGGTCTCATATCTAAAATATACCTGGAACTCAAAAAATTAAAACCCCAACAACAAATCCTCAAAGAAACAAATGCTCGATAAATAAGTGGGCTAAAAACTTAAAGAGAAACTTCTCTGAAGAGGAAAGAAGGATGGCAAATAGACACATGAAGAAATGCTCACCTCTCTAGCCATAAAAGAAATGCAAATCAAAATAACATTGAGATTCTGCCTCACCCCAGTTAGAATGGCTATAATCAAGAAATCTAATAACAACAGATGCTGGAGGGGATGTGGCCAGAAGGGAACCCTACTGCATTGTTGGTGGGAGTGTAAACTTGTTCAACCACTTTGGAAAGTAGTATGGAGGTTCCTCAAAAGACCACATGTTGAACTCCCCTATGACCCAGCAATCCCACTTTTGGGCATTTACCCAAGGATCACATATAATACCATACTAAAGCTACCAGCACAGCTATGTTTATTGCAGCATTATTTACAATAGCTAAGATATCGAACCAATCCAGAAAAATGCAGTTTCGTGTGGAATTTAATTATTCTGTTAGTGTTTATGAGAGTTAAGACATTCTCTGTGTTTTTCACAGACCCTTAGTCTAAAAAAGGCACCTACGAAACACCTACAGATACATACGTACCGTGCCAAAACAGAGGATATCTTCTCTGATTAGTGTAATGTACATGTCACAGATGGACTAGCAAGTGAATAAAACATGAAAACAAAAATTACTATTGGAACAGAATCACAATACTCTATCTGTAGAGTTTCATTTGGCAAATCAAAAGAAACATGAAATAGCTTCTAGCTTTTACTGAAGTTGGCAAGGTGTATGATACCATTACAAGATTCTATCACACTGACTATACTATTATTACAGAATTAAAATTGTGTACACAGTATGCTTTGATCACACTCACATTCCCTCCCTGTCCTTCATCTCTTCTCCCAAACCAGTTTAAGAAGCTTCACTGATTCACTTTCAAATGCGTACATAAAATGTTTTGACCCATACTCATCCTACTTTACCTTCTGTACTTTCCCTCCCCCCTCCCAACCTGAACTTGGATTTAGGCTGGTACAATTTTTCAGCAAGAAATGAAAAACTTGTGTCATAGGTAGGCATTGTATTATAAAGCCACATTACTCTAACCTAATTTACATCTGTGTACATAAACCTAGGAAAATAACTCCATTTTTATAGAAATTATGCATTTCATGTAACATTGAAAATCATGTAGAAACTTTGCAAAAAGCAGTGAGAAACATATTCTTATAGCTAGTTTGGGTAGTTGTAAGTGTACTTAGAATTTTAGCAAAGTGTCACAGATTTTGGTCTAAAACCTTTAAGACTAGAAAAACTATATTCATTATATAAAAACAGAGATTCAGACAACTTAGGAACTGATATTTTCTTCTGCAAAAATAATAAATTCTATTGCATTAATGAAAGTACTTGAAGCGTATTATTCCAAAATAAAGAATAGAAAAAGGTCACCTAGATTTTTAAATTTAGTTACAACTAAACTAAATTAATATTTCTTGACCTAGCCTTAAAGATATTCACCACTGACAATTGTTTCAATTAAGCTTGAGGAATATAAACATACAAGTCATATTTTCATTAAAATTTTCAACTTAGAAAATTTACATGTTTCTGTTTCTTACGAGGTTTGTAATATAGTCTATGTGTGATACTCACTTGAAAAGTAAAATCCTTCTATTTCTACCATGTTAGACCCATTTTCATCATAGGAAATAGGCTATCTATAATCTACAGTACACATTATGTTGCCATTTGGAGAAAATACTTTTTTTAATTTCAGTTAAAAATGAAAAGGAAATGGGAAGCAATGGTGGCTAAGACACACTCAGTGCTCTCATGCACAGATGTCTGTATTGCCATGTCTTAATGCATCCATAAAGTTGATGATATTCGTTTGCCATGCCTGCTGGTCCCATCTTTGCTTTCCCTCAAAGAGCTGTGACAGACAGTCTATGGCCTATGGGGGATTGCTCATACCTACAGTGGGTGATATCTGTCAGCATGTCTTGTTCCTCTTTCCTGTCTTGACAGGAATTCTGCATCAGGGTTGAGGATGGTTGAGAACCCAGTCCATTTATGCCTGTCAGCTTCACTGACAGGGAGCTGCCAGTGCTGCCCTCTTCAGGGTCGTCTAGCCCAGCTTCCAGGCACGTAAGAATGGGAGATTTTTCCTTTCCAATGAGCAAAGAACAGTGCATGCCACAGAACAATGACACTTGCTATTGCAATCTGGCTAATTTATTGAACGGATTGTCCCTCCCCCTACTCCAGCTAAGATCAGAAGGGAACCAGACTTATCTGCATTAACTCTCCTGATACAAGAATGCTGAACACCCTCCCCCCCACCATGGATATGTACACCCATGGTTAAATGAGTCCCCACTGCTCACCCCATGCTAAGCATTACAAAAGATGAGTTTCATCTTTGTATCATGAATTTACCTGGTGCATTAATTCCATCTTATAAGAATATCACAAGTTCAGCTATTTCTTTAATGGCAATGTACTTCTTATACTCTATGAATTGCAAAAATTAAGGTCACAGTGCTAGCTAATTTGGACTGTGGTGAAAGTCCTCTTCTTGACTTTCAAATGGTGTCTTCCTATGGTATCTTTATCTGAGAGAGACAGAATATACAGGGAAAAGAAAGAAGAATTCTAGTTACTACCTCTGCTTATAGAATACTGATTCTTCTCATTTCTGTTTCTCATTGTACTGAGCTAGGAACTCACAGCCTGATCTTTCTTTGACTGATGCTTGACCACTTGAACCATGCCTACATCCCAAATTCATGACCCAGTTTACACCAAATTACCTCCCATGGGCCATCTGCTTTCTTAATATTATCAGATATTAAGTGAGGCAAATTTTCTATATGTGGTATTTTTATGTCAAGTAATCAATTGTATTTTTCTGCCATGGTTCTTTCTTTCATTTAAAATAATCATTGCAAAGGTGATGTAGAGAGGGGTTCAGATCATAAGTCAGGTAATACATACACTATATGGGAATATTTTAGTTCACATAAAGTTTCAGTTCATAGCCACTTTATACCTTAAACTACTCATTGTTTAAATACTGACATCAGTGTTTAAATTTCTAATATATTTTATGTAAGGACCTTGAGAATCTACATCAGTTCCTATAAAATGAGGTATTTGCTTGATTAGTTATATTCAACAACATAATCAGCATTGTTCTTTGACAACCAGTTGATGACAAAAGATGTGGTAGATTTTATTACTCTGTAGGTTTTGTCACCATATGTATATGTGTGTATATATATATGATATATGACATATATATGATACAACATATATATAAAGTATGCATATGTATTACAATATAGCCATTGCTATAATTGCATGTTGTTTCCATGACACATTTTGTATTACACTGTGAAAAACTTGAAAGCAAAAATCTTAACTTAGTAATATTTACCTCAATTTCAATTATTTATGAACTGTAGTAGAAACCAAGTAAAGGTTTATGAAGAGGATACTGAATAAAAAATATCAAGAGCTTGGAACTTATGGTTTAAACCTGAAATTTTCTACGAATATCTCAATCCCCAGGAAACAGTCAGAAGCATAAATGATTTCTTGTTTTCAACCTATTGAGCCAATTAATAGAATACATACCCTCATGTGGTCCAGTTTCCACCCTACTGGAACTGTGCAATACTAAATAGATATTGTTCTTAATCCCAGATCATTATGATTTGTTACATAGTAATTTAAAGTTAATGTATGCAGTTTAAAGCTGTGGCTAAAATTATATTTTATCACCCAATAGCTCTGATTCAGGATCTGATACATAATCTGTGTAATTTGTCAATAATGTTCTGAACTTGAAGATGACTTTGAAAATAAAATGTGTTTTTCCCTACTATCAATTCTCTTCTCAATTCTTTGCTCATTCATTCATCAAACAGTTATTGAACACATATGTCTGAGGACATGAGAAAAACTCTTGGCAACTGAAATATAAAAAGACATAATTCATAATTGGAAATAAATGAATAAAATTTATATTCAAATGGTATATGTAAAATTAATTTTGGTCTATAATTAATATTTTAAATAAAATTAGCTTTATTCCTAAACTCAGAAATATCTCTATTGAAAAATGCATACCTAGTGTGCTAGAGCAAATTAAAATGGCAAAAAAAAGTCAGATGAATCCAGAAACTACAAGGATACTAGTGAGTAACTTTTAGAGTCTGATAATATCAAGGATCAGCCAGTCGTCAATCAAGGAATTTCATGGTTTCGGATACATGAAAGCTGACTTTGAAGAAGGTATATTTCTTCAAACTGGCTTAAGATTCTCAAAGTTATTCCTAGCGCAACAGGAAATCTTCCCACAAGCATATGCTTGGGCCAGAAATCTTAAGAAGAAAGAATTGAGCACTGGCAGTTTCTCTATTAATCTATCAAATGAATGCTAAAATGTCAGAATCAAGAGACAAATGCCTACGACATACACAGTTCTTCAAAGACAGAAAGTAGCTTGAAAGAGAGGTCAACAGCCTCCAAGACATTTCACCTTTTCCTGGAATTAAAATGAGATGCTAAAATGAAAAAGCCAAGGCTACTTGATCTTCATGTAAATTCTTCTTTAAAGGTCCCTAGTTAATTCACTAGTACATTTTCTTTGAGTTTTCTTATTTAGAAAATACTTTCAAGGAAAATATTTTGAAAAACTTAAATCACTGAAAGAAATACCCAGAAGACTACACAAAGTCATTTATGTTTGTAAATCTAGTACCACAAATCCAGTGACTACAAACAAAATTCTATCACCCAGATGTATGTGGTGGTACACACATTAAGACCAGCACTCAGGAAGCTGAGGGAGGAGAATTGTGAATTTTGTCTAGTAAGACTCTGTTTTAATTACCTAATAAAATAAACATTTGTCACAACAATGTCTTCATTCTTTTCTGTCAGAATGTCCACTGCTTGATTGTCTTGTAGAACTGTCATCATGAAATAGAGACTCAGAATACAATATGAAGGGAAAAGTATTTTGATGAACAAAGAATAGATATGAGACTACTTCAGTGGAGTAAGAAAAAGAAAAATTTAATCTATAACTTTTTTTTACAGAATTTATACCAAAGATTGTATTTTTTCACAAATGAAAACCAAGAAAAAGACCAAGAATGACATTGCACCGTGGAACCTGCTTGCTTAACCATTGACATTGACATTAAATACAAAAGAAATCCCAGGGAAGCATGTGCAATGTGTTTGGGAGTGTGAGTGCAGTGGAGAAGGATTTGTCATGTCGCCCAACACTGTGGACTGTATGGAATACAGAGGGGCTATGAGCTGTGACTCCACTCATCATTCCTTTCCTTCAATCTTGTATGATTATTTCTCAAGGATATTTACCATCATCTCTCTCTTGAGATCAGCTATTAGTAGAGGTTTTTTATTTGTGTTTATTTGGAGGGGGGTTGTTTTTTCTTTGTTTTGTTTTGTCTTTGTCCTATCAAAGTACCCAATTTGGAAATCTGTGTAACTCTCCTGTAGTCAGTCCCCAGGATGGCTGTGAAGAGGTCACTTTCTAGTATTCATGCTATTTGTAGCTTTCACAGTAAATAGGGTTGACCTAATCAGCACAATATTGGTGAAACTATAAATGTGACTTCTAGGCCAGTGTCATCAAATCTACTATAGCTGGTTTCTTATTCTCTTGGGCCAGTCACTCTGGGAAGGCAGTTAGCATGTGGTAAGGACATTCAGCCCTGCATAGAGAGATCCATAGAGAGAGTTTCAAGGGTTTGATAATGACCAACATCATCCTGTTAGAGAAACAGAATGACTACACATGACCTAAGCTAAGTAAGATCTTGCTTAATAAGAGGTGATTTTTCTTCCTTTTGAGATATTAAGAATGCATCATCTTGTTCTCCTTATAAAACAATAAAGATCCAGATAAAAATATTTTTAAAAATAAGCACTACACATTTATATTTAGTTTTTATCCCATTCAACAGCATTTGAAGTTTCTGCTAACCTACTAGTGCAATAAATTAAACATCTTTCAGTAGTCTTAGATGTATAGTTTTCATTTGGTAATAGTGTGTTTTGGAAAATTACATTTATTTTAAAAAACTAAAAACAGAAAGGTTATAGCTAGGTTATAAGTCAGGCAAAGGGTACATTTGCTTCTGGATAATGTGACTCTTCATATTTTCAATGATACTTTGAATATATTTGTTTGTAATTTGTATTTAGTGTGGAAGCTATAAAACCATGATCATATGATCATATTCCATTTTTCATATAATTTCATTTCACAGGTAAATTTGATTTTTTGTATTCATTACATATGAAAGCCGTCATTTATTTTTAAACTCTACTTTTCATATTATTTTGGATATAAACAACAATATAATAAACAGATGTAAGAACTGTTATAAAACAACTGCTAGAGAAGTGAAAATAAAATATATCCAGGTGAATTCCTTCAGGGCCATGAAATAATGAAGCTGAACTGCTCACTTCGCCTCACTGATCAAAACCAAACAACCACTGACTCTGGCATGTATGGGAGATAAATGGCTCATCAGGTCATATATTCTGAATTATAGACTAACAATACCAATTTTTCCTCAAGAAATATCAGGTCTGGTTCTTTCATTGAGGAGTAAAAGATAAATGCAGGTTGTTTTGTTTTCTGTTTTTTTGTTTTAACACCAGTACCAACACAAACCTGGGTAAAATGAAGTTTTTAATGTTAAATGAGAGAAAAGAACTATTTTTTCCCTTTTATGAAACTATCATGTCTTCTTACTAAGCAAATTTGATTATTGAGATAATTATTTGTAATTGACAGTCTTAAATATGATTCTGAAGATACCTAATGAAATATGATTATAAAGATACATCAGAAAACAATAGAAATATAAAAGCACTCATATGGAAAATTAAATCTAGCAATTATGTCTACAGATATCCCATAAATTTGAAAAAATAGTTTGGATGAAAGAATCAATGTATTAAAACATGGATATTATCACATTTAATTTTTATAAATACAAACATATAAATACAATTGTTTAATGTTTTTTATGTATTTTCTTATTGGAACTTTACAGAAGTATTTTACTGTGAGACATTTGTTCTAGCATTTAAGAATCAGAAATGATCCAAAGGACAGTCATATTTGATTAAATCTTATTCTAACTGCTGACTTGTCATCAGACAATTTCCTAGGCCAAATAAATTCATAAATATGCTGTCCTAGGTGCTGCCTCAATCACTGGCCTGAATATGAAAGCAACCTGACAGTAAGCAAATACCATTATAATAACCCATCTATGTGGACATTAAAATTTGTCAATAATTGCCTTTCTTTTGTCTTTTTTAAAATCAAAATTCCTAGTTCTACTAAAGAGATTCCAAAAGTATCTATACAGTCTGTTTCTGGGTAACTAAAATACCAAGAAACTTCTTTATCACGTGTTACAATGAATAGTTAATGTTTACAGTTTCCTTTTTCCCCCATTTTCCCTTTCTGTTGTCTCTCCACATCACTCTTCCACACTAAGGTCCGCTTCCACCCTGTGCCCCAGGCTTCTGCACACATGTGGGCACATCACCCAGTGGCATCTGTCCTTCCTCTGTGCTTCCAGTGCATTGTCTGTAACTCCTCCCCCAAACACTGAACTACTCTTATTGAAGTTTCCACATGACACTTCGGGATCACATCTTCAGTTCACTCAACCAATATTCACCACACTATGCTGTAGCATCTCTTAGAGATCCAAACATATAGTGTATCCGCTTACCTCAACAAAAATGGCCACAGAAAGGTGGGCTCATTACAGTATACTATGAACCTGTGTGTACATCAAGACAGAGGAAGTTATTCCTCTAATACTGACTGGAATAATACAAATGGCTTCCTAGAAAAGATGACACCAGAGTTGAAATTCAATGATTCTTATCTTCATTGTCAAGGATAATGCCTAATGATGAACTTTTTTTTAAGATTCCAGAGTAAACAAACAAACAAAAAAACCCAAGTAGTAGAACACTAATTTCAGGCAGAATAGCTCTAAAAATGTACTGCAATTTTATTAACAATGACAGGTCTCAATGGTGGCTAAGATTTGGTAGTTTTCCTCTATATTCTTATATATTATATATTGCAGATGGATAGTACCAAGCTTGGAAAATGAGCATCTAATTTTTAATATATTTTTTTCGTTTTTGTTGGTCCTGGGGTTTGAACTCTGACCTGGACCCTGTCCCTGTGCTCTTTTGCTCAAAGCTAGCACTCTACCACTTTGAGCCATAACTCCAGTTCCAATTTTCTGGTGGTTCGTTGGACTTAAGAGTCTTGCAGATTTTTCTGCCCAGGCTGGCTTCCTCAGATCTCAGACTCCTGAATAGGATTACAGGCATGAGTCATGTGTGCCCACTAAACATCTAATTTTGACAATCTCATAACATATCCTAAAATGTAAAATGAAAACTTATTTTCCTGATAGTAACTTCACTGTTTCTATATTGATTCTCCCATAAGTTTATGTGTTTTCAGAGAATGAATTATTCCACACACTCCCTTACTGGCTCGTCAGTTCTTCACAAGAGTGCAATATATCATGAGGAGAAGCCACTAATTAATACCTCCAAAACATAGATTGATGAGCTCTGTAAGTTCCCTGAGAGTCTGTGAAGTCCCTCATCTGAACTGTTGTTTGTCATAAAGAATACTGACATGATGATTAAGTTTGACTAGGTAATTCTATCCCAATTTAGGATTTCAGCAACATGCCAAACTTAACAAACCACCCATTCATTTTGTTACAATCAGGAATACAAGAACTATATCCAAAACTGTTATGCTATTAAAATTGTGGCTCACACTCAGCTGGTGAGTTGATCAGCTCCTGACAAATGGTTACATCACTTATTTATGGTTTTTTTTTTGGTCAAAGTAATGCATCATTGTCTCTTGGGGAATGTTGTTGTGTAGTCTTACATTGTAACACAAATTAAATTTTACTGCTTTTTGTACATTCAAATTGAAATGGAAAGAAAATGGAGGAAAGGGCATTTGTACTAAAGAAATTGTAAGCAGTTGCTGTTTCAGTTCCTGAAGAGTAGGTAAATAGTAAGAGAAATTACTTATCAATTACAATTGTTATGTCACTGATACCGTCTGAGAAATTGTGTATTTATCTACAACATTTACCAATTTCTCTCTCCTTCTATAGTTAAAATTTCTCTTAAAAAGATTATATCTGCACTTTAATGTAAGGATCATAGCCATATCTCAAACACTTTAAAGGGGGTAATGGTACCAGAGTTGCTATGAGGAAGGAATGAACAGATATATAATCTCCCCAAATGGGAATTATTATCTGAATGGAACATACAGAGGAGACATCATAACAACTTCTACATTAGATCATGTAAATCCAAGTTTGGATGTGAATAATGAAAACCTAAAACACATATAAATATATAGAGATGTAGACAATAAGAGTAATTTAAATTGAGAAAGATAAATTTAATATGTAAGAATGGTAATTTAGTATAGTATTTTGTAAATGCTCTGATACAGAATCTTATCATTTTAATATTGCTCTTGCTGTGATGGTTCAAAAAAGTTTTATCATGACTAGATAATAACTTTAAAACCTAGATATCAAATGCAGCCTTATTGCTAGATTTTTTTCTAAAAGTGTTTCTTAATGAAGTCATGGTGAATTCATGCTGAATTTGCTCTTGCTTAATTCACAATGGTACTTGTCTTAGGATGATCATTTTTATATTACCTGTGTCAGATTTTGTCTGTGTTCAGTCCCAAATGTTTTTATTACCCATACATATTTTCCCTTTATAGCTCACTTATTTTTCTGACATTCTTTCCCTTTGATTTTGAAAATGCTTGTTTTACAACTTAATTGGCTAATTCACATGTTTATTGAAATCACTTAACTATAACTTTCAAGATCTCACTTTCTAATTTTTTTTTGCAATAGATCTGAACACTTCTCTTCCTGGAACTGATCACAATCACCTGAGACCTCTCTGCTATAAAGTATCATTTTCAGTATTACTGAGTTCTTATATAGGAAATGTGGGTTAAAGCAATATTTCTGACAGTGAACTGTGATTATCTGTGGATTGTCTGCTTGAAAGCCTGAGATAGATCTTCTAAGCTTTTTCTATTACAGTGCATAAGACCCAGACTTTCATCTTAGATATCTGAAGTAAAGAATTGCTACTGATCATATTACTCAAAAGGAAAAACATATTTTCTTTATTGAAGTGAAAATATTATTAAAGACACCTACATGAGTATAGAGGATTCTTTTCCCTGGCTCAAATGAGATTAGGTAAGACAAAATCTAATGGTTTTTACTTATGTCTTTACTTTTGTTTGCAATGACAAAAGATAATGTATAATTAAACATATAAAAGTATTTCATTTAGTGTGACTTTTTAAAGTCTATTATAAAATATAAAATTACCACTTACAGCTATAAGGCTTCATTTAGGGATACTAGAAACAACTCAAAATGACAAGTTTTGTAGTTCTGAAAATGTTGCAAATTATTTTTCAGTTAAAAAAATCTCAAAATATGTTTCCTAATTTGGAAAAAAAATTAAAGAACTGGTGATGCATCTGCATTTCTCAAAAGAACAAATACATAAATTTTGATTGGCCCATGTTATAATCTTATGGTATGCACTATAAAACTTTATCATAATTGTGAAGTTCTCATGAGAATTTGAATCACACCCCAAAATTTCCATGTATTCAAATGTGGACATACACACAAGTAATTTTGATGAAATTAATCCAATTAATGCAAAATAGTGGAATGATGTAAGTACATCCTGGCATGTAACATTTACATACATATTTTAAAATTAACATAATTACTGAAATTGTATTTCCCACTTTTGAGGCACTAATATATCTTTGCAATATGCATCATATTTTGTGCACGTTCAGCAACATTTCAATGTTTATTTTATTTACAATGTTAGATATGAATATAGTAAAGGTATCCTAGAATTCTTTTGGTATAATGGAGCTAATAACTCAAAGGAGTATAAAACCAATTTAAAGAATAGCATGTAAAAGAATATGTATTCTCTTTCAAATCAAATATGTTTATTGTGGAGGAGCTAATTAGAATAAATTTATTCATTTTTATTCTGTATTTTTAGCTAGGCACTGGCAGCTCATGCTTGTAATCTTAGCTAGTCAGAAGGCTTAGATCTGAAGGATCATAGTTCAAAGTCAGCAAATTCAGAAATGTCAGTGAGATTCCACCTTCAAACTAAAAGCACTAAGCCGGCCATGATAGTGGTATGCCTCAAATGTTGGATTATCAGCCTAAAAGGCATAAGGACTTGAGTTCAAACTCATATTTGTAACAAAAATTCTGTAGTATCAAACACAGAAGTAGCCACAAATATCCATGTTTGCGGAGTATTTTGGGTTTTTGCTTTTTGTGTTTCCTTTTGTCAAGGGAAACCCAGAGAAGTGATTTTTTTCAGTTTTGCCAACACATTAAGAGTTTTCTGTACCCACTTACCTGCTTATCCAACTGTGATCCACAGTGAAAAGAACATTAAAAACATGGGAAATTTTCTTTTTTGGGAAAATTCCATCAAGTGAATTTAATGTTTTATTGGATAATTTTTTATTTCTATCATCTAAATTTGAGAAGACATATTTCCAATATTAAAATATTACTATAGGTATTTATTTTGAACTAATTTATAAATAAGACATTTTCTGATGCATTATAATTAGAAATTGGTGTCATATTTTGATATACAATGTATGAATTTAAACCTTTTGTTGTTCTACAATTTTTAATTCAGCTGTCAGGAAAACAAAAGTATCTATGTCCTTCAAAGAACATATTTTCCTTTCAAAATGCTGAAGCAAGATTTCATATGCTGGGCACTACTGACATTTGGGGCCAAGTAAATATTTGTTATGTAGGCTGTTTAATACATTTGAGGATGTTTACCAGCACCCTTGACCTTCATCGCTTGACTCCAATATCTGCCAAACACAATGCAGTCATCACAGTAATAAATGAAATCAACTATCATCTGCAGGGATGAAACTACCAAGCTGAAAACTACCTTACAACTTCATAATATTCAGGAATTATTCATGAAGAATGTATGACTATGCCTTTAGTAATACAGATGGAGTATATCTTACTAACTATTAAATGACTAATAATGTAGGGGTCCTATTTAACAACTAAATATAATATATTAAGTCTGTACATAGAATATGTAAGCACTGCAGCCCTGACCTATGAATATTGAGAAAAAGGGCCAGTTACAAGAGCGAGCTTTGAACTGACTGTTACGTGTTTTAAATTATTAACAGGGAAGCATGAGGACAGATGAATATTTTATTTTTTCAGAACAGTGTATGTAAAACTATATTTTTAGTGATTTGTGATTTGCTATGAATTTTTTAGACTTATTCTATATACAATTATGAACTTTATATCAACATTTGTTTTTTAGGGCAGGAAGGTTTTCATTTTTTTAAAGTCATAAAAATTTATAGATACTTTTCAAATAAGTATAAATGATAGAGTTTCTTACTAAAGTTTAAATACACACCATTTGCAGAAAAGTTAAATCTATCGGCAAAGGTCATTTGCAGATAGAATCAATGGATCTACCATAAGCATTTACCATGTAGTGGAGAGAAATAACAATGCACATACAACTTTCTGATGTAAGGTGTAGTGAACTCTGAAAATCCCACCTTGAAAACCTCAAGACAATCTCATGCGACTACCAACAATCAGAGAATGTCTTTATGTTTGTGTTTCAATAATAGATGCTTTAAATTAACCTTGATATATTCATCATCAATTTTATTTATTTTTATTTTTTATTATTTTATACATTTTTTATTGTGAAAATACTGTACAGAAGAGTTACCATTACATGGTCAAGGTAATGAGTACATTTCTTATCAAGCATTGCTGCCTCCTCTTTTGTTTCCCCTTCCCATCCCTTCCCATCTCTAGGCCTCCCTTCCTCCCCGCTAAAGTTGTAAAGTTCATTTTCCATAGTTATCATTCAATATGAAATATGAAATTTGAATATCAAAAGAAAAATTATTACATGAAATCATAGCAATTCTATATTTTTGACTTTGGGGGTATGATGATTAGAAAAGAGCAGAGTTAGGTAGAAGGTGACGAGAACAGAAGAAGAATATTTTTTCAAAGCCTTTCCCTGTAAATTGGTGTTTGATTCTTTATTATCTTGCCTTCTCAGTGTCAATATTTTCCTCTAGAATATTTCTATGACCATTATATTTAAATGGGACTAAAAAGTATCATAAAATAACTTGCTGCATAAAGACTTGGAGAAGAATATTATCATCATTTTAGGATTACTTCAAAATATAATTTACTATGTAAACATAATTTGAACAAATATATACATGTATATGTATATATGAACTGTATTGGTAAATATGCACATTGGACATTTCCGGACACTCACTTGTGTTTGTGTCTGGGAGGGCATTTCCAGAGACAATTAGGTCATGAGGAATCTGACCTAATGAATAAATCAATCTCTTGACGGTTGAGTCACATAATGGCATTTGGGGAATGTAAGACAGAGTTGGAGAAGGTACACCACTGGATGCATTTCCTTGAGGGTTATTTTTTAGGACTTGATCCCTTAATTACCATTACCAAAACTTAAGATTTCAACATATAAATTTTGGAGACCACAATTCATTTCATTTGAAGTTATATTTTTAATCATTTTTATTTTGTAAAATACTAGTTATCTTTCAACTTAAGGTATTCTGAATATGATCTGCCTTCTATGTCCATACTACTTCTTAAGGAATAAGTAACTATAGCATATGCTTATTATAGTCATATACCAACTAACGGTAGAAGTATATTCTGAACAATTTAGTGTTATTCATTATTGTCATTGAGAACAGCAGAATGTACTTATCCAAACCTAGATGCTAGATATCAGCATTGGGTTGTGATCCAGTGTTATCACAAACCCGTGAGTACTGCATTTTACTATGATATGAAGACACCAAGTGATTGGAATGTTCAGATACATTATAATTTCCTAGATCACAAACATATAAGCCTTTGATTGTTGTTTGAAACATAGTTATATAGAACAACTGTGTTTCCCCCAAAGAATATATGTGTTTTAATTCCACCATGGAAAAGAGAATCAGTATGTTCTCATTGCTGAACTATACAAGAGCAAAAAGGGAAAGTTCAGAACTCATGTCTAATTGCTTATATTCTCCTCCCACCCTGAAAAAAAATTCCTTGTGTTGACTTAGCAGAAACTAATATCTTCTGTGCAAAGAGTTCCAGCTAGAAAGCATGTTTATTGCTTTTACTGTTAATTTTTGAGACATAGTCATACTATGTATCCCAGGCTGGCCTGGAACTCATGATCCTTTTGTCTCATTCTTTTGAGTGCTAAGACTACAAGCATGTACAACCATATGCAACTCTGCTTATTTTTTTGGTGCCTATTAAGGATTGTAATAATTTTAGAAAAACAGTCTTCAAAAACCCACAAAATTATTAAAAGTTGAAAAGGCAGGATTATTTTATTTTAATAATCAGGTTTTATTATCCTTTACATGTTACTAATTATTTCAAGAACTTTCCTTCTACATTTTGAAGCAACAAAAATATGCTAACAGCAAAAAAACTCCTGTAACTTCTTTTTCTGCTGTAAAGTCAAACTCTGTGTTAATGTAGGAGAGAATTCATTTTCAGAATAATTCAAAGCAATTGGAGTACCACTTCTGTACTGCATACATATGTGATCCTATAGAACTTTTATTCCTTTCAAGAGTCTTACAGAATTGAAGATAGACACAGAGCAACTATTCTTATCTGTACTTTGCAGGTAGGTCAACTGAGTAATTGAGAGTTTCATGAGTAGCCTAAAGTAACAGCAGGAACCTCTTAAATCCTATTTGCTTTTGGACTTGAAGCTCTTCTTTATTTTCTTTGTTTTTGCCCCTTCTCTTCCTGTATTCCAGCAAAACTTTCCTTCTTTTGCCAAATTGCTTCCAGGTGGATTCCATTATGGAACAATATCAAAGTAGCTTGAATGCAACTGCTCCAGTTCTGCCAGAAGTTTAAAACACAACCATGGATTGTTTTTGAATGCTAACAGCCAAAGGCCAGCAATAGTTCCACTATCTTTGCATACGATGCCACCAAAATTTGCTGAACCGATTTCCCATTCGAATTCTGTAACTTTTACAGAGCCCTTTGATATCTATATGCTACCACACTATCAACAAAGTAGAGTCCAATTGGCATACTATCCATTTAATTTGAGGGGATTAAGAAATTGCCAAAGCATTCCTTTGGTGAAGCGGGCATTAAATCCCCAAGATGTTTCAGTATGAGGGCCTATGCCTAAAAATATCATTCCACGAATCTAGAGCACAGTAGTAAACAAAATATTTCGAGTTGATTTATATGGGCACATCATATGATTTCTTACCTCCTAGGTATGAATATTAATGATGTCCCCACTCTCAACTTCACTACAGTGAATAATGATTTGATGAAGTGACATGATTGAGAGCTATTAAAATAATTGAGGTATTGGGCAAGGGAGGGTAGCTGCACATTAATAATGATTAGAGATTGAACCTGCACGGCCACAATGGTAGATGTAAGCCCAAGACTTGATTACTTCCCATCAACACTTTTTACATTGCATTTAGTAATCGCAATAGCAAGCTTTAGATAAGAACAAGACGATCCCCAACGTTTTTGAGCAATCAGGGCCTAAGATTGTTCAATCTGAGAAAGAATGAGAAATTTGTGCAATATCACGTTCAGTTCATTGCCTGCAATGTCATTGGTTCACGTTGCCCTTCAAAATTAGCTGATGAATACATATTTTTTAACTTACAAGATAGTATCTATTTATATGCAATCAACCTTGGTAACTTTATTGTTTGACACTGACCTTATACTACATTAAGTCTGGGGCAAAGCAGTAACTGTAAAAGTGAAAGTAGGAGTTATAAACCAATAGTAAAAATAACGCATGAAAGTCAAGTCTACACTGAGATGCAAAGGTTAGGACCAAGGACCCTGTCACTTCAAGAAAAAAGATTACAAAATTTCAGTTTGTTACTAACAGGATTCAGAAGTTATTTAACTTTTCTGGCTCATTTTTAAGAAACATTTAAACTATCCTATATTAGTGCTTTGGACTAGAGAAATAAAAAAATACCAAATTTATTTCAGTATACCCACTGTCCTTTATTGTTGCATTTTACCCAAATGGCCTCATTTGGTTGTTCTGGTAGATGAATATCTATAGCAGATTGGCTTCATTGGTAAATGCATATAAAATTCAGTCATTATTTGTCTTTTCATCACGGTCTTCCTACCTTTGCTTCAGATTTAGACAGTGATGCTCAATACAATGAAAATACAAGTAACATTTACTATCATAGCTTTTAAAAATAATTTAATTGTACTGTAAGAGTGATGTGAGAGGGATTCCAGTTACATAAGTAAGGTAATGAGAATATTTCTTGTCAAACATTGTTACACCCTCCCTTGTTTATTCCCACTTTCCCTTACCCCCCACTCCATCCTCACCAAGTTGTAAAGTTCATTTCCAACATAATGTCTTGTGACTATCTCTGTCTTTTTAGTTTACTCTTTGTCCTTTATCTCACCATTTTGTTATTCCCCTTCGTTTCCCCAAATCAGATAAATGGATATACAAGCTACAGAGTACCAAAATCAAAAACAGTGACAACAGGGGATAAACCAAAGGAAAAAATGAAAGAAAAAAATAACTTCACACAGTACATTAAAAACAAAAACAAAGAAACAAAAAAACCCTCATTTGATTAGCATCATTTTATATGGTCATATGTACATAGCTATTGTGATGCTCTGCTAGGACTATCCTAGATACTTACTGATTATTACAAATGAGGGAAAACATGGAGGCTATGTTTCTTTGGGTCTGGCTTACCTCACTTAAAATAATTTTTTCTAACTCTTCCCATTTCCATACAAATGGGGTGATGTCATTTTTTCTGATGGAAGAATACAATTCCATTGTGTATCTATACCACATTTTCTTGATCCATTCATCTACTGAGGGATAACTGGGTTGGACCCATATCTTAGCTTATCATAGCTTTCTCTTTATATATATATATATATATATATATATATATATATAATTGTCAAGGTGATACACACAAGGATTACCGTTACATACTAAGGTAATAAGTACATTTCTTGTCAGACTTGCTGCCCCTTCCCTTATTTTTCTCCTACTTTTTTCTCCTCTCCCCCACCCCCACTAGTTGTACAGACATTTCCAATATATTTTCCTGTGTATATTGTGTATTGTTTTTCTTTTCCACAGCTCAAAAAGTACAGGGTTGCCCAAAGAAAACTTAAGATGTCCATGGATGTGTTCAGTACTTTTTTTAATCAGAAGCACTGCTTCCATCATTTTTCCCATCCCTTCTGTCTCTGCTCCTTGATCAATTCATGTTTCCTACTTACTTTATCACACATATACATGGAGTATTTGTCCCTCAATCCTTTCACCATTCATCCACTAATCTCAAAGAGAGATGAAATTGAAGCACTGATTGGTCTACACAGTGCATGGAACACGATAGAGCTAAGTTACAAGTTGTGACCATGAATTCAATCAAAGTTGTTGTTTTTTTTTATTGTGAGAATACCGTACAGAGGAGTTACAATTATATGGGCAAGATAATGAGTACATTTCTTATCAAACATTGTTGCCTCCTCTTTGTTTCCCCTCCCAAATTTTTTGACACAAGGTTAGTAACTGAGGGTAGACCAATGTGGTTCCTATGAGATAGGCTGTTATAATAAGTGAGTGGGTTCACACAAGTCACAAGCTTTTACTAACGGGACAGAATGTAAACACCATTGATCTGAGGTCCATGTGAAGAATCTTTCCTGCTAACTGAAGTAAAAAAAATAAAGAACAAATAGGAAGAAAAATAACCCTGATTCTAGAGTGTTAAAATTATCTACTTTATCTGAAGAGGAAAGAAAGATGGCCAATAGACTCATGAAGAAATGCTCAACCTCCCTAGCTATAAAAGAAATGAAAATCAAAACAACACTGAGATACCACCTCACCCCAGTCAGAATGGCTATAATCAAGAACTCTAATAACAACAGATGCTGGAGTGGATGTGGACAGAAGGGAACCCTACTGCATTGTTGGTGGGAAAAGTAGTATGGAGATTCCTTAAAAGACTCCACATAGAGCTCCCCTATGACCCAGCAATCCCACTTTTGGGCATTTACCCAAATGCTTACAAACAAGACCACACTAAAGCTACCAGCACAACTATGTTTATTGCAGCATTATTTACCATAGCTAAGATATGGAACCAACCCAGATGCCCTTCAGTAGATGAATGGATCCAGAAAATGTGGTATATATACACAGTGGAATTCTATGCCTCCATCAGAAAGAATGACATTGCCCCATTTGTTAGGAAATGGAAAGACTTGGAAAAAATCATGTTAAGTGAAGTAAGCCAGGCTCAAAGAAACATAGGTCCCATGGTTTCCCTTATTTGCAATAATTAGAATGTCTGAGACAAGCAGAAATGGTCAGATAACTTGAAGTTTGGCGAAATGAACCCCAAGATAAGGATTCAAATGTTTTTTTTCTTTCTTGCTATTGTTTCTAACACATTTATAAGATTATTTTTTTGTTGCTTTTTATGTCCCTCCCCCGCAGCATAACCTCTGTTTTCACTGTATTTGATGTTGGTATAATTTGAGGAGGTAAAGGGAAAAAATATATTGTTTAAATAGGGATAGAGGTGGACCCATTATAACAATGAGATGTACAAGAAGTTATGTCGAAAAAGGAACTTTACAACTTTGACCATAGGGGGCGAGGAAGGGGGAGGGGGATTGGGGGATGGGAGTAGGGCTGATGGGAAGGGATGGTAAGGGAAAACAAAAGAGGCAACAATGTTTGAGAAGAAATGTACTCATTACCTTGCTCATGTAATTGTAACCCCTCTGTACTGTATTTTCACAATAAAAAATTACTTTAAATGAATGGGCAGAAATATTAGAAAAATGACATTCCTGTAAACCAGAGATATGAATTTGCTTAAGACCGAAAATAAGAATAATGGGAAATGGTTCTACCTATCTTCAACAAACTAGTAAATCCTGAGTTAAGGCAGCAGAAATTTCCCACTGGCAATGGGACAACATAAACAGATATAATTGGTACAGAAGCAAATGAAAGGCTTAAAACTAAAGAAACATATATGGCAGCACCCACCAAATAGAACAGCACACCAGAAAAATTTAACACTAATGGCAAATTGATAGTAACACAGCCAAAACAAAGCGAGATTAATTATTGGCTACATTGTATGGAACATCCATAGTAAAAGCTCACCAGAAATGGAAAGGTGCCATTTTATATGCATAATATTTATCTTATTCTACTCTCCTATTTAAGATGTCAGGGTGGCAATAAAAAATCATCAGGTTTTTCCAAATGAAGCAAAACCCATTATTATAAGCAATGTGAGCCATATGTTGAAACTATACAGTTAAAATAATAAAATTAACCTGACATACTCAGAGATTTTTTAACTTTCTCTTTACAGTATAAGGAGGTTGTTGTACTAGTATTAAAAGTTAAGATGCAAATGGAAATCCAAGGTAGCTTGTGAAAACCACATTTTATTACTCATTTGCCACATAATTGAAGTTGCAAGGTTGAGTTTTTTTCATATAAATACACAAAGCATCAAATACATGGAAAAGTACTTGGAATGAAAATATAAACACAGAAATCTTAAATCTAATCCTGAATCTACTTACAAAGTAACTTTTCGTGCAGGACTAAAACTGGTTTGCATTTTCGTCATTACGATCTTGAAATCTAATAAACAAATCAGCATTCAGAAAAACCTAGAGAGGAAAGAATCCTACCACCTTCAGAAAAATATTCTGACACAACTGGCCAGATGTATCCTGTTGACTTAGTGAAAACTGAATACAGCCCTAACATTAAGAACAAGGTGATCATATCATCAACATAGAAATTCATATACTAATGAGCTGGTAGGAATGAAATACAAACATTATTAATAGCCTATGATTTTTACAAAGATAACTGTTTCAAAATTTAAAAAAAGGATAGCGTTGCATGTTGTTAACTGCATTCCATAGTAGCAATACTTATCTTCCAATAGCTGATTTTACCACGGGACCATATGGTATTTAGCTAAACTTGGTATTTTTTCAACTCTACAAAATATCAACATGGTTCATTACATACTTTTAATTTCTATGCATGCACAACTACTTTTGATCTCAATATCTTTTACAACCTCTACTTTTAAAAACTTAATTGGCAAGGGTGCTCATGTACAACTCTGCCATATGTTGGTGTCTGCTGGTCCCTCCTGTCTTATTTTATCTCTTACCTCCCTTTCCTGGGTCTCCCTTCCCATGCTATATTGACCTTCTGCCATTTTTTTTAACCAAGTGATGCTCTTAGAGCCTTTGTTCTAAATGTTCCTTGTGGCTAAACCTTCCCTGATATTTTGCTTGGTTTTGTGCTCATCTCCTTCAATCAAATTTCACTTTCTAAATGAAACTGACTCAGACATCCAAGTTAAAACAGGTTCCTTCTAACCCATTCTGATTCCCTTATTTTTCTCTTTGTTTTCATTTAACACTCACTCATCAACTACTGACACAGTATATGTTGTATGTTAGATTTATTGTTATTATTGTGTATTGCTTGTTCTTTTATATTTGCATATACATACTTGAAAATAAGTTCATCCAGGGCAGAAATTTTAATCTGTTGTGTGCATAACACATTTTGCTTGAATATTTCATAAAAGATAAATGAACTTTAGCGTAAAAACTTTTAATGCCATCATACATGAAATGGAGATTATAGTACTCATAATTCATCTGAATCTAAGAGCTTAATTCTGTGTAAACACTTTTAAGCTGCAGATAGAGGTTCTAAAGAGCTATGGAGAGAAATTAGTAATTATGATGAAATATATTCTATAGAGAAAAAAATGTGGCCCAAGGAGACAAAGTTATGCTACCTAGATGTATATGCTTAAAATGCTATGGTTCAAATTAGCTCATGGTATATGTCTCTCATTGAGAATTTTTAATGTTTACACATGATACGTCTTTTGTCATGATCACGTTGTTTTATGAATTAAAAATTTCATGTGTAGAAGAAGAGAGAAAAACAAAAACAAAATAATCTTTTTAAAAATGCAGCAGCGATAAATGATATGGAAAGCATTCCTCCACAGATAATAAACATGGTACATTGATTTATGCTAATGATAGTACTAAAGTATGTTTCTACAATATTAGAAAATGACAGATAGGATGGACTTACTTAACTCTTCCATGACTATCTGTCATTCTCTCTTTTGAAGAGTTTTAGTTCATAGAGATAATGGAGGTCCATTTGTAAACTATCTACTTCCAATAATTTGAGGAACTGCTCTTTCAATCAATACGCTCTTTTATGACAAACCAACCTAGAAATATGTCATCTAGGTTTTTCTTAGTACACAGGATTTATGTCTTCTGTATGGAACAGAATCAGTTTGTTTGCATATGAAAAGTGAGTAGGTGAGGGGGTCAGGTTGTTTGCTTTCTGTAAAGAATTAGCTAGACTTGGGAGATTTTTCCTAAGAATCAGGATCTCAGAGCTAAAGTCTGATTTAAGAAAAAAAAAGAAAACCATGCTGAGAAACAATATTAGAGGCAGCAACAAGATGTAATAATAAAAATATGGAGAATTGGGTGGGAATTTTGCCTCTTAAACAAAGGCCTAAGTTCCATGAGGGCAACAATTATACTGTCCCTAAAAACCTCTCAACCGCAGCTATCTCTGTACAGGGGGAGGTGAAGGCAAAGAGGATGCTTTCTATAGACGGAAGTCAGGGAAGGTTAGGATGTGTGTTAGGCATCTGGATGAAAATCAAATGAGGGCTTAATGCGATCAAAAGGCAGTCATGCTACCGCCTGGCAGCCATAGACTTGAACCTGACTATGCATGGTCTACAGACCAGCTGAGGTGAGTTCAAAGGACATGGATGCATAGAACTGTAGAGTACCAACATCACCCCTGCCTAGGTTTCCCCGTGGTTGTTCCCCACTCTTACCTCTGACATTGGAAACAGTCCTCTCTCATTCTGGTCATAGCCCAGCTTCAACTTTAGGAGTGTTTTGGTGAGGAAAAAGAGGAGAGACACAGAAGAGAACAGGGGAAAGGGGAGAAAAAAAGGGAAAAGGGGGCAGAGCAGAGAAGAAGGGAGAGGGGATAGAAGACAGGTGAGAGAAAACAGGAGAGAGAACTTATCCATGAATAGAAGGCATCAAAATTTAGGAACTTTTTCAGGTATACTAAATGATTTTTTTTGTTTTGTTTTTTGGTCGGCCGTGGGGCTTGAACTCTGGGTGTGGGTGCTGTCCCTCAGCTCTTCAGATCCTGGCTAGTATTCTACCACTTGAATCACAGTGCCACTTCTGGTTTTCTGAGTGGTTTATTGGAGGTAAGAGTCTCATGGCCTTTCCTACCTGAGCTGGCTTTGAACCGTGGTCCTCAGATCTCAGTCTCCTGAATAGCTAGGATTACAGACATGAGCCACTAGCCCCGGATAGTAAGAATTGTTTTAGAACATGTTAGAAGAGAAAAAAGATGTGAGATAGTCTAAACATAATGAAATTAAAAAAATGAAGCAAACAGTGATTAACATGGATGTCTAATGCATCTCATTTTAGTTACACATTTAGGAAGGCAGCATTAAAAATATGAAATTATGCAAACTTCATACAATTAATTAATGTTTTCCAAAAGAATGCTTTAAAAGTATTTAAATTATTGATTACAACTAGATATTACCAATTAAAAAATGAACATATTATTGAAATCCAGTTGTATGTTTTTAACAATTAGAAATGGTACAAGATAGGTAAATGCAGAAACTGAAGAGAAAACATTGAATTATTAGAAGAAACTGCTCTGATAACAAAAGTGAATGTCTATAAAGTTGTATCTCACAATGGAAACAAACTGATAAAACAATAACTTTGTGATTTTCCATTAATGCTAATTCTAAACCCTTACATTATTTCTGGGGCTAAAGGTACATGTTTGTTTTCAGTTATCTTATGAATCACTCACCACAGTACTGAAAATAGAATACAATTAATGGATTCAAGTGGAAAAGTTAAGGACATACAAGAGAAAAATCTTCTCAAATGATTACTTCATTAGCTTTTCTCTACATTGTAGTTGAAATTTCTTGTTATTTTATATATCTAAAATTTCTTCTTAACTCCACTTTTAAGGTTGGCTCTGCTCTCTACATTTCATTCTTCTATGCAAATTGATGTCTTACAGGAAAAATTTTCTTTTCTTTTCTTTTCTTTTTTGTTGGTCTTGGGCTTGAACTCTGGGCTTGAGCACTGTCCCTCAGCTCTTCAGCTCAAGGTGAACACTCTAACTCTTAAGCTAACCAGCTTAACTTCTGGTTCTAGCCAGCATCATTTCTGGTTTTCTGAGTTGTTGGTTATTGAAGAATCTCATGGACTTTCCTGCCCAGGATGGCTTTGAACCACTATCCCCAGATCTCAGCCTCCTGAGTAGCTAGGATTATAGACATGAGCCACCAGAACCCAGCAAAATTTTCTAAATACTACTTACACCAAAGAAACTTTCTATAGCTGATTATATATACATTAATAGATAACATGGTAATTATATAGTCATTAGTTCACTGGATAGTAATAAAGCGGAGAACTATTCCTAAAATGATTTAAAAAATATTCCTGGGCTTAGGATTTCCCCTTTAATTATTTATAAAGATACAAGATAATTAACAGCATCAATTTTAGTCATCTAATTTTTAATTTGTCCTAGTGTTACATCTGATTGTTTGAAATGAATGTTTATTGCTTCACTTATTGACTAATATGTGACTAATGAATAAGAAAGCAAGGAGACAAGGAAATGTTCTTGGAATAGGACCTGGAGGAATATTAAGAACTGAGAGAAAGTTTGTGGTATTTTCTCCTGCAAATATACTAACTTAGATTCTCCACTCATTGAAAAGAATTACCACAAGAGAAGATGTCAGACAAATGAAATACATTCTAGAAAGGATGGCCACATATGTCACGAAAATGGTAATTAACAAAGAAAGGCATTGTTTGATTCTATAATGATTAAGCAAGAGAACTTTTATATTTCAAAACATGAAAGTGCAAAAAGAAAGATTAATTATTAAGCAAATTGCAGGATAATGCAAGTTTAGTTTGTGGTATAACCTTCATGTCAGTTTTGCCTTTGCATTAAGTACCAATTTAAAATCATCATTATTGTTCAGGTGACTTCTTCAGAATTCTTTTTACTTCTCAAAAAATTGAAATGCTAAAATATGAGTACAGATGGAGGTGGTACTTATTTCTTGGCATTCATGTTCTTTTTTGAAAGTTTCAAAGTAAGTATTACCATTATTGCTTTTAGAGGACACAAAAAAGCACTGTAGAAGAAAGGAAGAAGGTACCTAATAATTGACTTGAGAATCTCTGGACTGCTCCTTGTCTTTGTCCTCTTTTTGTTACTACAAAATAAAGCCAAAGTATTCTTGTTTTTTGAAAAAGTTCAGGTTCACATTTAAAATAGAATCATGCTGCCTTGTTTGTGATCCACAGGGAAATCTTAATAAGTTCTCTTTCTATACTAGCAATCTTTAAAGTCAACATTCCTCATATATTATTTCAAATCTATTTTCTTTACACATTTACAGTCCACCGAGGTATATGTGCGATGCAAAACACTGTACATACTGAAGGTGTGTAGCATGTTGAGTTTGGAAATAAATATGCACCCAAGAATCCACAATCAAGCCTTAGTATATCTATTACCTGAAAAAGTGCCTCTATTATTGCCTCCAAAAATCATTTACATGATTGCCTATTTATTTATCATGATGAAAGAACAATTAATGTAAGATCTACCCCCTTATTAACATCTTTCTTTGTTAAATGTCTGTAAAATGCTCCATTGAGATTTTGATGGGCAATATATTAAGCAAAATAATCTTCTACCACCTGGCTCCAAAGCCAGCTCCTCCCCTGCCCATGCTTCTGCAAGTCTGTCTCTGAGTTAAAAGTGGGGTTAGGGATTTAACTCTGTGGAAGAGCATTTTCCTGGCAAGAGTTCGATCCTGAACTCTGCAAAAACAATTTTGAACTTTTGAAGAGATGTAAAACAGCTTCTAATAACACAGCAAAATGAATAACCTGGATTGGTGGGAACTTGATATTCTAGAGATAAGAAGTGGTATTCTTTCAAAGAGCCAATCCAAGCCGCACAACCGAGAAATGATGCTCCATCTCACAGAGAGTGAGTTTATGGTTTTTTGTGTATTTGTTTGTGTTACCAAGCTCCTTTGTATTTTCTCCATAAGAGCAAATGTGCTCATATCCATCATTATTTTTCCATGTTTATTACTTGTTACTTTTCTCTTCTACTATATATAAATTAAATGAAGGTAAGGTTTTGTTTATTTGGTTTAATTTAGCTTACTGATAACTCTTGTATAGAACAGCATTAAAATATTAAAACTGTCTAGTGACAGAAAGGAAGGAAACACTAATAATAAATATAAGAATAGGCCTTCAGTGATGGAAACTTGTCAAGTCAACTGGAAGAATTAAAAATAGCTCACACAAGACAACTAGAGCAATAAAATTAAGTTATTTTATAGTCTAACAAATTACACAATACTACCATATTGAATAAATTAAATAAGGAAAATAGGAACATTCTATGGAGAAAATTACATCAATGTTTTAAAGCTAATATCAACCTCATTTCCTTCCCCATTACTCTACCACACATTTGCACACATGCCTGCATGCACACACATACACATTTATGCACACATTCAGTCATTCTCACCTTTTACATCAGTGCCCCAAATGTTACTCTAAAAGAGTTAATGACAAACTTCGAAAGAGATAAAATTATTTTTAAGGTATCTAATAAAAAACGATTAGGTCATCTATTCTTTTATTTAAGTCAGTTTATATTTGTTAGTGGAAATGCTCTATCTAGAATAATTACCGTAAGAAAAAGCTACATAAAGTCTAATGGTAAGATCTAGGATAGGAATGGTAATAGACATCCAGAAGTGCAAAATTCCGTTATTATGCACTGTTCACACCCAACTGTGAACTTCTTAATTCACAGCAACCACTGCCTCAGGCATTTAGTTCTTCCCTGGAAAATCACCCACATAAAATCTACTACTCTCTGAACCTACAAACATTTTTTTAATCTTAAGGAGTCTAGTGATTTTTAAATTATCTCTATTAGATAAGTAACATTTGGTAAAAAATAATCCCTAAGGAAAAGGGGAAAAAATCCTTTCTACGGTAATAGTGGGAAATTTTACAAAAAGACTGGCAGATTTTCTAATGACAGAACTGAGATACAACTGAACTTTAATCTCCAAGGATGTGAATCACAAAATCAAACATAACCAATGCCATGTACATATGTGTTAAGAAAAGGAACACATTATTTTTTAATTTAATTTAATTTTTTGTGTGAACATACTGTACAGAGGGGTTACAATTACATGGGCAGGATAATGCGTACATTTCTTATC
>NW_012267264.1:3294742-3306093 GCF_000151885.1 Dipodomys ordii
TAGTTTTTTACCATTAAGTATAATGCTGGCATTATATATAGTCTTTATTGTATTGAGGAATGTTCCATGGATTCCTAATTTTTCCAAAACCTTCATCATAAAGGTGTGTTGGATCTTGTCGAATGCTTTTTCTGCATCTATTGAGATAACCATGTGGTTCTTATTCTTGCTCCTTTTGATGTGATGAATAATATTATTTGATTTGCGTATAATGAACCAGCTTTGCATCCCTGAAATGAATCCTGTTTGATCGTGGTGTATGATTTTTTGGATGAATTGTTGAAGTTGATTGGCCAAAATTTTGTTGAGAAGTTTTACATCAATGTTCATCCAAGAAATGGGTCTATAGTTCTCTTTCTTTGATGAGTCCCTGCCTGGTTTGGGGATGAGGGTTATGATGGTTTCATAGAATGTGTTCGGTAGTGAACTTTCTCAGCAAAGGAACATATTGGAAAGCAACATATCTGTTTTGAAAGCTACAGATGAGCTCAACTCCATTACTGATTATTTCTGGCATCAAGATCCCAATACCTATGTAAGATCAGTTAGTGTTTTATAGTCTCTGTACTGTATATCAAATATCTCAGGTAGTGTGATTTGCTTTCAACACCATAAAATGGAATCTCTAAGGAATCAGTGGCATGACTATGAACATTATAAAAATCAAAAAATAACAAAAATACAATGTGCATCATGTACTTTATAAGAACTTAAATTTCAAAATGTACATGGGTAAACTGGGTGCCACTGGTGGCCCATACCTGTAATGCTTGCTATTCAGGAGGCTTAGATGTGAAAAATTGTTGTTTGAAGTCATGTAGGCAGGAAAATCCTATTTCAACTTCTGTTTTTAGTAGGTAATGTCAATATTTCACAAAAGTTCTCTAATTCCTAGGAAGTAAGTACTTCAACCTGGTATGCTAGATTTTGTGTCTTAATTGTGTGCCAAGATGACACATTTGAGAGATGAAGAAAGTTCTCTTGTACCTTATAAAACATAAAAAGAAGGAAAAAATAAGCTAAGTAATACTCCTGATAATGAATAAAAATAAGAAAAAAGTAAATTAAGTCATAGTCTTGATAATCACGAAGAAGATCCTGATAAGTAACTAGTATCTCATTGTGGTCATTGATATTTGAGTCACCCTGACTTTTCTTATATTATCTTATGTTCTCTTATATATTTCAGTTGTCTTATATATTTCAGTTTTATTAAGTATTTGTTTAGCTGGGAACCTAACAGGAAAAGTATATACAGAGGCTTTCACATTTGAGAAGAAACAAGATAAAGTGACTCTGTTTACATCAACTATAATTAATCCCATATTTACAGCAGCATAGTTAGAATAAAAATTACATTTTAATAAGTAATAGAGAAGAATAATTTTGTGTCTTCAGTTACATGTTTTCTATTATTAAGATGTCAGCGAAAACATGCGTAATGTGTTCTATTAAACACAATAGGAATACATTTAACATCAATTTTCTGTTTTTTTGTTTTGTAGGTGTCAATTCAATAGTATATCATAGATTCTTATATACAGAATAAAAGTTTAAATGATATTTACTCTTAGCAGAAAGCCTATAGAAGATATTGTTTGAAAAGTTGCATTACTGCCAAAAAGATGCTGTTAAAATCATAGTAATATATTTTTAGTCCTTTCTTCTTAGGAAATCGAAATTTTCAGTCATTTGCTCAAGCATATATTACTGAATGGAGCTATTTAGCCCTCCACTGTTCCTTCAAGAAAGTGGGCAGTCTGAACATGAAAATATCCTGCTGAATCTCATCTTGTGCTCTCTACGGTGGGGGGGAGGGCAGTTTTAATTATAATTCTCACAATTTTTTCAGAATCTTTGACTTAATTCTTCCCCATCACCTGTAAGCCCCATCAACTGTAAGCCCCTCCCTTGTTTCCCAAGGGTGATGAAATGTCTCCCTGCTTTCAGATTGTAGATTTATAACACACAGATGATCAGAATTCTCTACCTTTGCTAGAATCACAGACTAGGGAGATTACTTGTAGAATGACTATGTGAGGAACTCCACCGACATTCTGTCTTGTGAGACAAACATAACGGAATAAATGATAAAAAAAATATCTAACTTCCGGAAGCTTTAAAATACTGCCATAAAGGCATAGAGTGAAAAGATGACTCTACTAACTCATGCTATGAGCCATGATTTATAGCGTTTGAGCCAGGATTTACCTACCTCATCCCATGTCCATCATGATGAATGTTCTTCCCCGAATTGACTCAGTCAAAAAACCGTGTCGCGTTCTCAGCTCCCAAGTTATGTTGTCAGTCTATTTCTGGCAAGAGAAACTGGGGTCTAGGCATGATGGGCTCCCTTTTCTTATCAAGTCCCCATAAAGAAGGCTCCAAGAATGATAGGATGGGTATATCTAGCCTGAATAACCTTCATACTGTGTCCGACATGAGAGATGAATGCTAAAAATGATCAAAAATGATGCCTGGGTTCAGTATCTACCAACAGCACAATAATAGCTCTTCAAGATAGGAAACTGAAGCTGGGCATGGTGTGACATACTGTAGTCTCTGATTTTTAGAAGACAGAGACAGAAGTTTGAAACCAACCCTGGCAAGTAATCAAAATCCTATTTCAGAAACAAAATACAAAGCAAAGGGCAAAGGAAGTGGGTCAAATAATACAGCATTTTCTAAGAATTCAGAAGGCCTTGAGTTCAATCCTCAGCAAAAGAAGCTGACCACTCTTCCTGCTCTCAGGCCCAGAGGAGTGGAAGATAGACTCTGACTAAAGAAAAAAAAAAGTCAAACAATTCAAGTGATTGCTTCTTTTTCCTAAGAGAAACGAATTTGTATTTTAAAAAAGTTGGAAGACAATATAATCTGAGGACATTGTTGGAAATAATCCAGGCACGGTAGTTCAAGCCTGCGATCTCATTCCTTGGAATATAGAGCTTGGGGTATTATTGTTCAAGGCCAACCTCAGCATAAAAGTTTGAAAGCCACCATTTCTATCAATGGCTTGGTCCAGTGCATACCTGTTACCCCAACTATAATGGATGAGCATATGAGAAAGCAGGAGTATCAAAACCTGAGTGTGCCTGCCTTGTTTGATAAGGATGGAAACATGGCTCAAGTAATAGAACATTTGTCTTTCAAGTTCAGTCTTCAGTACGAAAAGAAGAAAGAAAGAGAGAGAAAAAGAAAGAAAAAAGAAAGAAAGAAAGAAAATAGGAAAATAAGAATGCTAGATCTAAAATGGCAATATTCTTAATTGTGGATCATCTCAAATTTTAACACAGAAAAAATTAAACAGCTACAAAACATCCTCTTGAGGTTAGAATGTGGCTCTAATGAAATCTACAAAAGCATTAAGTAATAGCGCTACAAAAAATTCTTTGTTAATAGTTACTTTTAAACCACAGGGAAATCAACTACTAACAAATAAACATGTATGACAGCATTAGAACAGATGGATAGAAATAAAAATAAGGCAACCAGGAAAAGGAAATACAAAGGTTAGTCATCACAATCCACTGTAATACCTGCTCTAGAAACAGACTATTGCTGAAATTATCAAGTCACTATACAAACAAACAAGGCTGTGAAGATAGGAAGAAAAATAATATTTAAAAATCTTGAACTTTTTTACCTAATGTTTCCAATTTTCAACCAAAAAATAAGAATTATGCGGAAAAGGAAGAAATCTTTACACATACAGATGAAAAAGGCAAAAAAATAATGACCCCAAAAGTCTCTAGGTAATATTTTAAAAGAACTAGTAGAAATACATCTAAAAAGTAAATAAAATAATGCCTGAATATAAAATGTGATTATTATGGTATAACATTAGCAATTATCAACTGAGAAGAAGAAACTATAAAACAAACATTGGTGTAAATTCTAGGATTAAAAATCACAACTAGTAAAATGAAATTTTTACCTGAGATTCAGAAAGAGACTTGGTCTGAAAATTTAGCCTGAATAACTTAGGAAATATTAAGAAAAATGAATGGATATTCCAAGAAATTCAGGAGACATTGTGTATCTGTATATGCACAATGAGGATGATATTGAAGAAGAGAAATGAGCTAAAATATAATTAAAATACACATATCAAATTTCCTTAAAACTGTATTCATGGTAGAGTGCTTGCCTAGCATGCATGAAGCCCTGGGTTCAATTCCATAGTACTAGATAAACAGAAAAAGCCAAAAGTGGCTCAAGTAGTAAAGTGCTAGCTTTAAGTAAAAGAAGCACAGAGACAGAGCACAGGCCCTGAGTTCAAGCCTCAGGATGGACAAAAACAAAACAAAATAAAATTGCTTAAAATAGTAACTAAATATATTAACTTACACACCAAAAATTACACCCTACTTCAAGAAGGATAAATGCAGAGACAATCATGCCTAGACATATTACAGTAAAATATAGAGAAAAAATTCCCAACAACAAGAAACTATAATCTCTCCATTTTCACATAAACCCCTAAACACTTAACTCCAAGCTTCTCTTTAGAGTTCAAGGCCATTTGTTTCTTCATAATTATTTGCAGAGCAGTACAGGCTCCACAACAGGTTCTTTCTTAAGAAAAAGGAAAGGGAAAAATAAGAACATAAGAATTAGGTACTTTATATAACCATTTTCAACCATTCAATTTGAGTAAATAAAAGAAATGACTGGAGTGTGAATCATAGGTGCCACAAGGAACTCATAAAATCCTATATATGTATTGGAATTGTAGTGATGATGGAAAAGTCAATATAAAGTCATAATCAGATGCAGTGTAATACACATCCATATTAACAACTCTTGAGAGGCTGAGATAGAATGATAGAGAATTTGGTGCCCATCTGTCATATATAGAAAGACACATATAAAAATAAATTCATGAATGAATGAATGAAGAAAAGTTATAGTAATAATTTTTTCACTGTATGATAACTATGGGATTAAAGATTCTAGAGAAGGAAAACAGTGTTATTATGAAATAGTCAAATAAAAGCAGCAATTCCTATATCATTGATTAAAAAATATTAATGTGGTCCAAGAAAATAGAATTGTCTTTTTCCCTTATATGTTTGACATTTGTTACATTGTTTTAACATTAATTCATACATTTACTCATATTTATAACTACAGAACTCTAAGAGTCATGAAATTAAAGATATTTTATTTGTTATTATACACTTAATATTAAGAAAATGGTTAGCAGAGCACCAGTGGCTCATACCTGCAACCCTAGCTACTCCAGAGGCTGAGGATCACAGTTCAAAGCCAGTCCGGGCAGGCAAGTCCATGAGAATCTTATCTCAGTAAACCACTCAGAAAACTAGAAATGGCTCTGTGGCTCAAGCGGTAGAGCACTAACCTTGAACTGAAGAGCTGGGGAGCAGCACTCAGGCCCAGAGTTCAAGCCCCATGACCGACCCCAAAATAAGAAAACTTTATCTAAACGTGAACAATTAATATTTTGATAAATTTACTTAAAATTGTCCTTTTAAATTATTTATTCTCAAAGATAATGCAACATTGGCACATGAAATTAAATTTATGTTAAAGATAAGACAAAACATTTTGTCTAATACTGGTGGTTTAAGTAAATACACAATATCCTAGAAAATCAGTTTCTATTTGTAAAAATATCCAATGAGTAGAGCTAACTGTCCTCAAGTCAAAGGTATTGAGCAATGATTTGTGAATTGCTTTGAATCTTCAAAGAAAGATTAATAGTTGTTTCCTATATGTTAAGGTAAACCTCATGACTATATTCATAAACTGCTTGTTGGATGGTAGCTCTTTCATAGAATTACTTAAAAGATAATAAAAATATTTAAAAAAACAAAACCTCATGAATACAAATTGCAAATTAATTATAAATCTATACCTATAAATAATACAATCTATAATTATAAAAATAAGCTAGGACAAGCTTCCATATTAGCTCAAGAAGACAAAGCAGAGACGAACAATTTTTATTCATGTTCATAGATTATATATAAATGGGATATAGAATTTGAATGTAATACCTTGCTTTTTAATCTAAAGTAACACATCACAGACTTCAATTTAAAGTAATTTTTATAAATCATTTCAATTTTAATGGTAAAGAGTAAAGTCATTGTTAATTGAAATATTTACTCAATAGTGAGTAAATGTGTCTTCTTGCATAAAAAAGAAGTAAGTTAAAATACTATTGATTACCTAATCATTGATCAAATAATCCCAAATAAAATCAAGAACCATAATTGGAGGATCCAAGAGATTACCAAGAAATAGATTCACAATTTGTGTGATTTAGAAAAATACAATGAAAAGCTAAGTAAATCAAGCAATGGAAATGCAGAAATGAGGTATTCACATGTGTTGAGTCAGCCTAAGAATAGCCAGACTAACTTTCCTCATTCTTCTTCTGAACCATCATTCCTTTCTGCTGATGGACAATGCATTTTTCCACTCCAGTCTTCTTATCTACAACACTAAAAACCTCTCCGATGCTCACTTATTTTATTATCTCTATGCAATCATGCAAAAAGGGACCAAAGACCATTTCTATTTAATCTAGACTGCTATAAATGCTAGCCTTTGCTTGACAAGCAACCTAGACATTGTTACCTCTTTCAGACACTATAAAATCCCCATATGTAACAGCTTGCAGGGATCTGGATAGAAATAGTATACAAAACAAATTGCATGTTTGCAGGAAGATGAGGTGAAATTACAAAATACGTAACAGACAAAATATAAACAAAGATCTAAATCTCCAGTAAACACCAACTAGGAATTAGAATATATAAAGCACATTGTTTGAATTAAAGGTATACTATCATATCAAAATATTTAATTCTGGTATCATATCTATAATAAGGAAATCCTTTTCATAGTTATATCACTATTTTATGAGCACTATTTAACAATATGAACAATATTTAAAAATAATAACAGGAGGGAGATACATAGTATCATTTATCAAATTTTGTTTTTAATTAATTTAGATACAATTCTTCATCTGTGCTAGTTTTGATACATAGGTTTATAGTAAGTGCTTGGATTTTTACTTGTATAGGGAACAAACGTAACATGGGATTGCTGACTATGAGATTTCTAGATGTTTCTGGAGAACTAGACTAGCTTCTATAGTGTCCCTGTCCTTCATACTTTCTCTCTGCCGTGGACCCCACTTTTGTCTTTTCTTTATGGTTGTCTCTGCTGAGTGACATCTAATCAATGAGACTACTTACTTCCATATTAATCATTTCAGTATCTCTCACTCATTATTTGTTTTCTGTTTCTCCATGTTCTATTCATCACTGGGTTAATTCACTCACTGTGTCTTCTCCTTAGGAGAACACTAGCATATAAATTTGAGGAAGACAGTACTATTGTTTTTTATTTTTATTTTATTGTCAAGGTGATATACTGACGGGTTACAGTTACACACATAAGGCAGTGAGTACATTTCTTTTGTCAAATTTGCCACCCCCTCCCTCATTTTTCCCTGACTTTCCCTCCCCTAACCACCCCCCAAGTTGTATAGTTCATTTCCAACGTATTGTCTTGAGTATTGCAGTTGCATTGGTTCCCGTTTTGCCTTTTGTCTCATCATTTGCCTTCAGAGCTCATGCTAGAGTTTTACAAGTTTAGTAAGTAGCACTTGACAAATGACCAAATTGAATTCGTTTTATGTAATCTTTCTCATGTGAAAAAGAAAACTCAGTAATTTCCCTAATATTCCAGATATTTGGCAGTATTTGCCTAAGCTTTAGCACTTGTAGTTCCTTTATTATTCCCATAGTGTCTCATTTTTCATGTTTTCCTCCAGCAGTACTCTCTTTTTCTCTTCACTTATTTCCCCTGTGTCATCTTATAAAACCTTTAATTATTGGCTGCTATCTCTAAATTTTTTTAATTTATTTTTTATTGTGAAAATACTGTATAGAGGGGTTACAATTACATAGGCAAGATAATGAGTATCAAGCATTGTTGCCTCCTCCTTTGTTTTCCCTTCCCTTCCCATCCTCCTCCCCCCAAAACCAAAGGTGTAAAGTTCATTTTCGACATAACGACTTGAACATCTCATTGTTGCAATGGGTCCACTTTTATCCTTATTTAAACAATTTGTTTTCTCCCTTCCCCTCCACAAATTGTACACACATAAAACACAGTGAAAGCAGGGGTTATACAGTGGGGAAGGGAAATAAAAAGCAACAAAGAAATAATCTTATAAATGTGTTAGAAACAATCGCATGAAAGAAAAAAAAACATTTGAATACATATCTTAGGGTTCATTTCCCTAACGTCAACTTATCTGACCTTTTCTGCTTGACTCAGACATATACTAGTTATTGCAAATAAGGGAAACCATGGGACCTATGTTTCTTTGGGCCTGGCTTACTTCACTTAATATAATTTTTTCCAAGTCTTTCCATTTCCTAATAAATGGGGCAATGTCATTCTTTCTGATGGAGGCATAGAATTCCATTGTGTATATATACCACATTTTCTTGATCCATTCATCTACTGTGGGGTATCTGGGTTAGTTCCATATCTTAGCTATGGTAAATAATGCTTCAATAAACATAGTCGCGCTGGTAGCTTTAGTGTGATCTTGTTTGTGAACATTTGGGTAAATGACCAAAAGTGGGATTGTTGGGTCATAGGGGAGCTCTATGTGGAATCTTTTGAGGAACCTCCATACTGCTTTCCAAAGTGGTTGAACAAGTTTACACTTCCACCAACAATCCAGTAAGGTTCCCTTCTGTCCACATCCCCTCCAGCATCTGTTGTTGTTAGAGTTCTTGATTATAGCCATTCTAACTGGGGTGAGGCATTTCTTTTATGGCTAGGGAGGTTGAGCATTTCTTTATGTGTCTATTGGCCATCCTTCTTTCCTTTTCAGAGAAGTTTCTCTTTAAGTCTTTAGCCCACTTATTTATTGGGCAGTTGTTTCTTTAAAGAGTCGTTGTTGGTGGATTTAATTTTTTGAGTTCCAGGTATATTTTAGATATGAGACACTTGTCCGTTGTATGGCTAGTGAAGACCTTCTCCCAATCTGTGGGCTTTCTATTGATCTTGCTAGCTATGTTCTTTGCCATGCAGAAGTTCTGCAATTTTATGCAATCTCATTTGTCCAACCTTTCTTTGATTTCTGGCTCTCTATTAAGAAAATTTCAGCCTGTGCCAAGGAGACCTAGGGTTTCTCCTATTACATCCTGTAATGTTTTCAGAGTATCTGCTTTCACCCCCAGGTCTTTGATCCATTTGGAGTTGATTGTGGTGCAGGGTGATATATAAGGATCTAGCTTTAGTTTTCTACAAGTAGTTAACCAATTTAGCCAGCACCATTTACTGAAGAGGCTGTCTTTCTTCCATTCTATTGTGTTAGCTCCCTTATTGAAGATTATATGGTGATAGGTCTGTAGGTTCATTTCTTGGATTTCAATTCTATTCCATTGGTCCTGAGGTCTGTTCTTGTGCCAGTACCAAGCTGTTTTGATTACTATGGCTTTATAGTAGAGTTTGAAATTTGGTATTGATATTCCTCCAGCACTGTTATTTCTGTTGAGGATCATTTTTGCTATAAGGGGGTCTTAAATGTTTTAATTCCAAAACATTTCTAAGGTGATTTTTCACTCACATGCAACATGCAGCATTTAAATTTCTACCATACTTGTCAAAACATAGTATTGGGAAATCTTGATTTTTAAGCATTATTTAACTTTTAAAAGTTAAGTACTCTATGAGAAACTTATTTTGGAAGGAAAAGAATTAGGGATATTATTATTTATTTAACTTACAAGTACTTCAAGGTTTCATTTAATTTTGTAAAGCAATATGCTTTAAATCTATATTGCATATAAAGGATTATTATACAGTACTCATGTTGAGGAAGAGTTCATGGAATTACTGGGAAAACAAAAGATTTATAAGGACAGAGACGTATAAGAATATAAAGTGGCTATACACATGTTCAATTTGTGACAACTACTACTAAATGTCTCCATTGTTCTCAAAGGTGAATGTTAAACAACAGGAACTTTTAAGTAGTTTTTGGATTATACTAGGGACCAACTAGATAAAAAATATAAAAGAAATTAAAAAAACTCTTCCACTGACCATCATAAATATTACAGCCAACATACACAAGTAGAGCAGAAGAGGAGTGGCCCTTGGATAGACAGGAAGAAAGATGAGGAAATATGAAATAAGAGCATTGTTTATACTTCATGAATATGGCAATACAGTGATTAGTGAATTTGGAATAGAAAGGTTAATTAAGACTCTCTCAGAGCCAGATTTAGAGAGATATGACCATCTTCCATTTTCTAAATTCTGGTTGACTCTCTGTTAAACAGCATTATGACAAGTATAATCATTTATGTTAAGTCCATTTTATATCTGGATTATTAAACCACACAGAAAGCATAAATATCCATGTGAAGCAGCAATGATTCAGCAGTATTTAAACCCCAAATAACCACCCCATTCTCTGTCTCTATGATACCAAATTTTGATTAACTTTATCAGTAATTTACTCACTATTCATGGTGTTTGGTTATAGGTCTTCCACATATCTAAAAAATGCTCAAGTATCTCATGAAAAATGGTTCAGTGTTTGCATATAACCTGTGTACAGCCTCCTTGATACTTTAAATAATGTCTGAAGTACCTAGAATACTTACTACAATTTATTCCCTAACAATTCAATAATTTCTCTCTCAGTAGTTGTTATACTATTTGCTTAGGAAATAATGACAGGGGAGAAATGTCTGTAAACGATTATGGGTATAATTTTGTTAGAGAACAGTTGTAAGACACTGGGTTTGAGTTCCTCCTTCAGAAAAATAAAGAGAGAAATATGGCTGTACATGATTGATGTAAATAATCATTTTTAAATGATTTCAATTCATGATTAGTCAGTTGAATATATGGAGGAGGACCCTGTAGATATGGAGCATGGGCACTATTATTCATATCCAAACATCACGCTAGGCATGTAATTACATGAATTTTTATCTGTTTTTTCTAAATACATTTGAAGACATCCCAGGATATCCACATCTAAGGCTGAGCTAACATGCTACATAAGTATAAACAGGATGAGGAGGGTTTCTATGAAGTAGAGTCACCCTAGCACAAGGTAACTGGTTATGTAGAGGGATTTACACACACACACAATTACAAAATATAAATTATATGATATAAATGCATATTTGTTTCTTTTGTTTTTGTTCTTTTGGGGTCCGGTCATGGGGCCTGAACTCTGGGCCTGGGCGCTGTCCCTCAGCTCTTCAGCTCAAGGCTAGCGCTCTACCACTTGAGCCACAGGGCCACTTCCGGATTTTTTCTTTTTGCTTATG